>NC_083586.1:55999736-56152236 GCF_027579695.1 Neoarius graeffei
ACACACAGGAATATTGATACGATGTATGAAGGATACATTTGACCTTGCGTTCACACCACCGTCTGCAACAAGTTGCTTGTGGGCGTGGCGTAGCGAGTGCTACCGCTGTCTCTTGTGGGTGTGTACCGTCCATCTAGTGGAGAGTTGTTGGCTTTTTGCTCCAAAGAAAAATGGTAGTAAATGTAAACCCTACAGCACAATTTACTCCAGTATACAACTTACATTTCTTTAAAACGCGTTTAAAATGTAAAATTTGTCTTTGTTATATTAGCTTTGTACAAGCTACGTACACTCAACGATCTCTGCTACATCTTTCCAAGCATTATTTTTATTATTATTATTTGTCTCTATGAAATCAAGGTTACAAGCTAATGTGGTCTTCTGCAGTTGTAACCTTATATTTTGGCATCCTGTGCATTTTGTGATGCCTTTCTGCTCAACAAAATGAGTTTCCGTCCAGTTTGGACACTCTCCTCATAAAGTCTCAAACTCCGTCAATAATTTTTCTTTAATACAGACTGTAAAAAGTTCAAGACTTCCAGTTGAATTCGACTTTCCTAAAGGTTTCGTGATACCGACTGTATATATGATAAGACACACACAACTGCAGCAGTTATGCATAGTGACATATGCTCTGAAAGAATCATAAAGACATATTTAGATCTGAGATTTTAGAAGTTTATAGATGTTATGTATAGAGTTTTGGATGAAAACAAAGTCAGAATCTGGGTTTCCATTGTGGTTTTCCATAAAATAGAAGTGATATTTAAACAAATTCGACAAAATACAGTTGTGAGTGGTTTGTGTTTCCATTGAGTAATGTCATGTCATGTGACTTTAATGCAAAAAATGAGTTTCCATTTCAATTTTGCAAAATATCTTTTTATCAGATTGTCTGAAAACCTGTCTGAAACGCCACACCAGAATTTCTGAGAGTAAAGTTGGAAATTTACAAGAAAGCCCTTGGATGTTCTCTGAGATTATAAAGTCATACATTTATGAGAAAAAAATTCAGAAATTCAGAGATTAAAAACTGTTTGAGCCGAGAGTTATAGGAAATGTAGTCTGTCCTCCTCAATCACACAATATATACAGGACGTTACATGGTGACACGAAGATCTCATCTCATTATCTCTAGCCGCTTTATCCTGTTCTACAGGGTCGCAGGCGAGCTGGAGCCTATCCCAGCTGACTACGGGCGAAAGGCGGGGTACACCCTGGACAAGTCGCCAGGTCATCACAGGGCTGACACATAGACACAGACAACCATTCACACTCACATTCACACCTACGGTCAATTTAGAGTCACCAGTTAACCTAACCTGCATGTCTTTGGACTGTGGGGGAAACCGGAGCACCCGGAGGAAACCCACGCGGACACGGGGAGAACATGCAAACTCCACACAGAAAGGCCCTCGCCGGCCACGGGGCTCGAACCCAGGACCTTCTTGCTGTGAGGCGACAGCGCTAACCACTACACCACTGTGCCGCCCCGACACGAAGATATGAAGTTTATCTTTGAGTGGTGAACAAATGATATATTTTTCAACACGAGAAGATAAACTTCATTTATTTTTTTCATGGTCCGGTTTCCATCAAATCCCGTGCTCTGATTGGCTGGCGAGTGGGTCCGTATCCTATGATACGGACCCCAGTTACGGATCCTGGTTACGGACCTCTGGCGACTCGCTCGTTCACAGCAATAACAAACATAGTAGCATTTTTTGTCAACATTTATCTAAGATTTATTTATAAGATTATCAAAAATCATATAAATTTTTGCCAGCATTTCTCAGGAGAATAGCATTAATTTTACAGCATGGACAGTGATAACGACAGTGTTCAGAGTTTTACTACCCTGAGGAAGAAGAAATAAAAGAAAACATTTCAGGAGAAAGCTAAAAACCTCTAACTTGCTAACGCCGAGCAAAAACATGGCTGAATCCTGAATGACTCAATTTTGTATAAATACGGGACTACATAGGCGGCAAAATGTAGGGTATTTTTCCCTGCCATGGAAGTGCAGTTGTATACCGAGGAGGAAGCAATTTGCATTACAGCCGTGAATGAGGATTCAAAATGGCGGCTCGGCTCGGTTTTCCCTTTCGGGCGCTCTCGTTTTCTGTTAGAATTTGGTAAAGAAAAAAATAAATATATTATTTACCAGCTTAAGGTCGGTCTGTATGGTGAAATACCGTGACCTCGGCCTTGAATACTGACCTCGGCCCAGAGGGCCTCGGTCAGTACTTTCAAGACCTCGGTCACGGTATTTCACGATACGGACCTCCCAGCTGGTAAATAACATATATACTAGTGCATCTCAAAAAATTAGAATACCATGAAAAAGTTCCTTTTTTTTCATAATTTAATTCACAAAGGTAAACTTTCATATATTCTTTATTCATTACATGTAAAGTGAAATATTTAAAGCCTTTTTTGTTTTAATTTTGATGATCATGGCTTATAGCTCATGAAACTCAGAAATCCAGTATCTCAAATTATTAGAATATTCCCTAAGATCAATCAAAAAAGGATTTACAATACAGAAATGTCCAACTTCTGAAAAGTATATTCATTTATACACTCAATACTTGGTTGGGGCTCCTTTACCATGAATTACTGTATCAGTGCGGTGTGGCATGGAGGTGATCAGTCTGTGGCACTGCTGAGGTGTTATTGAAGCCCAGGTTGCTTTGATAGTGGCCTTCAGCGTATCTGTATTTTTGGGTCGGGTGTTTCTCATCTTCCTCTTGACAATACCCCACAGATTCTCTATGGGGTTCAGGTCAGGCAAGTTGGCTGGCCAATCAAACACAGTAATATCATGGTCAGCAAACCATTTGGTAGTAGTTTTGGCACTGTGGGTAGGTGCTAAGTCCTGCTGGAAAAGGAAATCAGCATCTCCAAAAAGCTCGTCAGCAGATGGAAGCATGAAGTGCTCTAAAATCTCCTGGTAGATGGCTGTGTTGACTTTGGACTTGATAAAATACAGTGGACCAACACCAGCAGATGACATGGCACCCCAAATCATCACAGACTGTGGAAACTTCACACTGGGCTTCAAACACCTTGGATTCTGTGCCTCTCCGCTCTTCCTCCAGACTCTAGAACCGTGATTTCCAAATTAAATGCAAAATGTACTTTCATCTGAAAAGAGGACTTTGGACCGCTGAGCAACAGTCCATTTCTTTCTCTCCTTAGCCCAGATAAGACACTTCTGACATTGTCTCTGGCTCAGGAGCAGCTTGATATTAGGAATGTGAAAGTTGTATCCCCTTTCTTGAAGTTGTCTGTTCGTGATGGGTCTTGATACACTAACACCAGCCTCAGTCCACTCCTTGTGAAGCTCTCCCAAGTTCTTGAATCAACTTTTCTTGACAATCCTCTCAAGACTGCGGCCATCCCTGTTGCTTGTGCACCTTTTCCAGCGACCCTTTTCAGCAATTACCTTTTGTGGCTTACCCTCCTTGTGGAGGGCATCAGTGATCATCTTCTGGACAACAGTCAACTCAGCAGTCTTCCCCATGATTGTGGTTGTGTACTGAACTATACCGAGAGATACACTGTGTTCATACTGTTTTACTCAAACTCGAAATGAAATATTCTAATATTTTGAGATGGTTTTTTTTATGTTTTTGTACTGTATGCCATACTGATTAAAATTAAAATAGAAAAATGCTTGAAACATTTTAGTTTATGTGTAACGAGTCTATAATATATAACATTTTCACTTTCTTAAATAACTGATGGAAAATATTGAACTTTTTCACAATATTCTAATTTTTTGAGATGCACTAGTTTATTTTTTTTGCGGTCCGGTTTCCATCAAATCCTGCACTCTGATTGGCTGGCGAGCGGGTCCGTATCCTATGGTACGGACCCCGGTTATGGACCCCTGGCAACTTGCTCGTTCACAACAACAACAAACATAGTAGCAATTTTTGTCAACATTTATTTTCACATTTCTCAGGAGAATAGCATTAATTTTACAGCATGGATAGCGATAACGACAGTGTTCACAGCGAAAGTGAGTTTTACTACCCTGAGGAAGAAGAAATAAAAGAAAACATTTCAGGAGAAAGCTAAAAACCTCTAACTGTTGCTAACGCTGAGCAAAAACATGGCTGAATCCTGAATGACTCAATTTTGTATAAATAGGGGACTACATAGGCGGCAAAATGTAGTTTTTTCCTGCCATGGAAGTGCACTTGTATACCGAGGAGGAAGCAATTTGCATTACAGCCGTGAATGAGGATTCAAAATGGCGGCTCGGCTCGGTTTTCCCTTTCGGGTGCTCTCGTTTTCTGTTAGAATTTGGTAAAGAAAAAAATAAATATATTATTTACCAGCTTAAGGTTGGTCTGTATGGTGAAATACCGTGACCTCGGCCTTGAATACTGACCTCGGCCCAGAGGGCCTCGGTCAGTACTTTCAAGACCTCGGTCACGGTATTTCACGATACGGACCTCCCAGCTGGTAAATAATATATACATCTTTGCGCCACCGTGTAATGTTCTTTGGACACATCCACACAAAAAATAATCCAAGTTAATCAAAAGAATTTTAATTCTGAACCAATTCGCTATTTTGACAACCCGCGTCTAGTCAGCGGGAAAACACCGGGAGTGACGTCATTGGAGTGAAATATTGGGAAATATTATACATCCAGGCCACTTTTTCCATGGAATAAAAATGTGTTCTATTCCCTTCTAGTGGGTTTATTAATGGGATGCAATATTGTTATCATATTGATTATCCTCCATGTATTACACCACTCTCCCCAATGGAGAATGAGCGTGCGATACTGTTACAATATTGCACTTGTCAAGACAACATGATGTCACACTTCAGAGCTCATGCAAAGATCCAATGACAACACTTTTCTGCTGCGCATGCGCACAATCATTTCTTTGTCCGCTGGGAAAGAGAGAAGACGAGGCTAATCCAGTGCTAGGTTTAAGCACTAAATAAATAAATTGAAAACTGAAACTAAAGACGCAGTGAACACCCGAAAGGCTACCAAAACTTCATATATTCTTCACGCATATTTACAAGAGAAAAACATACCAACGGACATAAAAAAAAACTGGAAGACGTCGGAGATGTAAAACTTCTGCACTAGCGAGTGACTGACAGTTTGTTCCCAAACATGGCTGCGAGGTTTGCTTCCTTAAAAGCAGAAGATTTCGAGAGAATTTTGAAAGAGAAAGACATGCTGAACACCCAAAAGGCTATAACAACTTCACTGGATATTCTTCACGAATATTTACAAGAGAAAAACAGACCAACAGACATGGGAAAACTGGAAAAGAGAGCAATAGTGGAAATATTGTCAAAATTCAATTTTGGTAAGTTACCGCCCTGTTCTTGTTTTTTGTAAAGTCTATAATTGTTCCATCGAATGTGTATGTATAATAATAATAATAATAATAATGATATTATTATTATTGGCTGGCTTTTTTCGTGGTCTATCAGATGTATTCCATTCAGCTAGCATGATATTGAACTCGTTTTCCGAGCTTTTTCTGTAAATGTACGCCTTTAGGGTAGTATCTCACTGGGCTGCGACAGCTTGCGACAAACTGCGAACATCATTCACGAGAGAGTTTCAAAAGTGTCGTGAAACATTCGTGGGGCTTCTCAGTTTCCTCGCATGAGTTGCAAAGTGTCGCTCCTTTGTCGCTGAAATTTTGAACATGTCCAAAAAATTAGTGCGACAGAATTTCTCTCAAAATAGCTGCAAATGCGTCGCTGGTGTCACAAAGCCGTCGCGAACCCTTTTCAAATCAGTTTCTGTGAGACAGGAAGTGTGAGTTGAGACAGGAAGTGCGAGCCAGTATCTCACTGGGCTGCGACAGCCTGCGACTACTGGGATACACAACAATTGTGGTAAAATATGCGAATATCAATTCAGTGTGATTCCAAGTGAAAATTGTCGCTAATTCACATATTTTATCGCAATTGTTGTATCTCCAACTAGTCGCAGGCTGTCGCAGCCCAGTGAGATACTGGCTTTATTGATTTTTTTTCTCAGAATATTACTCACCGCCTCAGCTCCATTTTTTTTTTTTTTACCTACAATGGCATTTTTTTACCTCATATGGCATCATACAAACACCGCCTCATGCAAGTATAAAAACTTTACAATATTTGAGAGGGTGTTTTGTTTCCATTACTCATTTTTATTTCGAAATTTCAAAATGCACATTAAGAAGGTTAAGGGAAACATAGCTTGAGACATTCTTACTGACTAAACTAACTCTCTCTCTCATTGGTGTTGTATTTTTCTATTTTTCTCAGATTTACATTCACAGAGAATCTGCGTCTAATTACGGCTCTAGTTCCCAGACCCCACTGTACGAACCTGACCTGACAAAAAAAAAAAAAGGAGGGACAAAAAAGAAAACAGGGAGAAAGAGAAATGGAGGGAGGAGACTGTTTCGTGGCATTCCTTTACCTAAAATGCTCTCTGACCATCTCTCCCCCCTACTGTCTCGGTGGGTGTATATTTTTGCAGTTTGAAGGAGAAAAATGAAAGCATCTGTCTGACGCCAGTGAACTGCCAGACCACAGAATTCTCCCAACACTCCCAAATCTCACACTCTTTCATTTCCCTTCATTTATCACCCATAATACACACACACACACACAGTCATAGATCTGTCCAGAAGGAAAGACCAAGTCTGACTCTTTCCCACACACCTCTTCTTCTTATTCAGTCTCTCTCTCTCTCTCACACACACACACAAATTCTAAAACGGTCTTAGTGCACAGAAGTTGCATAACAACTTCAAATCTCCATCAGGTCAACCTAAACGCTGCTCTAACTCTATTTAATTTAATAAGACAGCATCAAAGTCAAAGTCAAAGTCCTTCCCACGCCTTACAGTACCTGGTATTCCTAGGCAGTCTCCCACTCAAGTACTAACCAGGCCCAACCTGTATGTGGCGCATCGGGCGCCGCCGATCTCCGTTTCCATAGCCCTCGGCCTCTCGCCTATTACATAGCTAGGGTTACAGTGGGGGGCTAGTCCTCTGATAACCACGAGAGTTTAACTCCCCATGCACATCTGTATTGCAGCGTGCCTTGCCAGATGGCGGTAGGTACCATTTTTATGATGGTCTTTGGTATGACCCGACCGTGAATAGAACTCACGATCTCCCGATCGAGAGGCGGACACGCTACCACTAGGCCACTAGTCGGTATTAATAAGACAGCATACACACACACATACACCCACCCACCCATGCAAACACAAGGATCCACACACAAGCCCGTACACTCACATAAACAACCACTGAGTCTTGCGGTGGAGCCGTAATCATTTAGGCAGATTGTAGAGATTGAAGAAAGACTAACATTGGGTACTTTGGCACCGAGCAGGTCCCCCCCCCACACACACAAAACTTGCATCTGATACAGTATGTGTGTTTAGAGATCTGTGTTCAATTACCACAACCACATATTTACACACAAAAAGAGAGCATCTCGTCATCGTGCGCTTCATCAAGGCTTTTTAGATGAAGGCTTTTTAGATTAAGATTTAAAACAGACGCTCACATACTGTACACAACATACCAGCTAATAATATTTCAAATACATGTATTTTCAACATTTCAGAAAGAACAAACTGCAACGAAACAAAACAGCATCTGGATATAAATTCCTCCAAGCCATTTTTCCCTCGCCTCTTCATCTTCATCCTGTCTCTGACTTCTCATAGTCAGTCTTTTTTTAATCGCACGTAATGTCTTATTTACGCCTGATGAGTCCAATGTTGCCTCGTTACGACGAGCTAGCCAGCTACCTCCTCAAAACAGTGAATTGTAGAATCAGTGTTATAGATTCAACAAGCGGATTAATTTAAATGGAAGAAGTGTGACGCTGGCGGCACGGTGGTGTAGTGGTTAGCGCTGTCGCCTCACAGCAAGAAGGTCCTGGGTTCGAGCCCCATGGCCGGCGAGGGCCTTTCTGTGTGGAGTTTGCATGTTCTCCCCATGTCCGCGTGGGTTTCCTCCGGGTGCTCCGGTTTCCCCCACAGTCCAAAGACATGCAGGTTAGGTTAACTGGTGACTCTAAATTGACCGTAGGTGTGAATGTGAGTGTGAATGGTTGTCTGTGTCTATGTGTCAGCCCTGTGATGACCTGGCGACTTGTCCAGGGTGTACCCCGCCTTTCGCCCGTAGTCAGCTGGGATAGGCTCCAGCTTGCCTGCGACCCTGTAGAAGGATAAAGCGGCTAGAGATAATGAGATGAAGTGTGACGCTGTTTCCTGCTGATGCTGTAAGACTGATCAGGGATGAGAGTGCATGTTGAGAAAAAAACCTGAAAAGTAGCGGGGGGCCGGCCCGCAGGTCCCCAGTGGGGTCCAGGGGTAATGTCTCGGTGAGGGACCAGGGGGCGAAGCTGATGGATTTTGGCGATTTAAACACCCAAAACCCATTAATTTTAGCAATTAAATATATGTATTTTTCTCGAAGTTGATATCCCAATTCAACATGCCATCAACTGAAACTTTTGTATCATGACAAGTGTTCTTTCTTAAATATCATATCCCACCTTGTTTGACTTTTTCAGCATGTTCAGTGCAACCTTTTGGGTTTTGGAACAATAGACCCATAAATCAGGGATGAGAATGAAAAATATTTTAAAAGTCTGAAAAAAACGGGGCGGGGCGGGGCGGGGCCCGGGGGGCCCATGGGGCTAATGATTTTTGGCTTTTTTTTTTTTTTTAACCCCAAAACCATTAATTTTATCAGCAAAAATTTGCAATTTATTTGGAAATAAATTCCCCTTCTTGGTGGACTCCCAGGTGAAAATGATTAATATGGTACAAGAGACTTGTTTTTAAACAATTCACATTTGATGATTTCAAAAAATCAATGCACCTTTTAATATAAACGAGCTCTACAGTATTATATTTCTGCATTTTAGCTATTCATGTCTTTGAATACTCTAATCCTTTAAAATGAAGTGCAAACCAGAAAAAAGTTCTATCATATAATTCTCTTAAGCTTTCTTCTGATGTTATCACGGTAGCAGGAGCTCTTGCATATTAAGCAGGCAACATTCAACATCACTTATCACTTCCCTTTCGACTGTTGTGTGTACTAACTAGGTTTTATCTGGACAGGATGTTGTGTAATGTAATACAGATACCATATGGCAGCGCTCGAAACTAACGGTGTCCCGATGTCCCGGGGACCATAAAAAATGTCATCGGGACACAAAATTATCATATCTGGGACAATCCCGGGACAATGGAAAAAAATAGATCTAGAGACGACAATTCCCCCGGGGGAAATCGTGAGAGTGATGCAGTGCGCGTAGCAGTCACAGTTGCCGGAGCTGAGCTGGACTGTATTTTTGTCTCTCTCCGCTCAGCGCGCGGGTGGGGGAGGGGCACACAAAAAGGGCAGCTTTCCGTCAGAGCGCTCCCTCCAAACAACGGGGGTTTACACGAAAACGGAAGGAGATATTCACAAACTTATTTCACATTGAGTGCCACAAGGGTCTCCTGAACACACTGATGTACTTTTTTTGTCTGTAGTGTAAAAATTGAGGACACTAGAGCGAGTTAAAAACGAGTGGCTTTTCTGATTTAACAGTCAAAGCGGAGCCACGTTTATAATGTGAGTCTATGGGGCTGTGCGCCTGCCCTCTCCTCACTTTCAGGCTTCTCATTCAAAAACTGCAAGTCCTATCGTGTAGGTAGACACATTGTGTGAATCAGGACAAGTGTGACTACTACTTTTGAGAAAATTGTGTGTAGAGTGAAAATTGGGGCTGAAAACACAGTTTAAATGAGAAAGTTTGAGCTATTTTTCCAAGCTCTCTACACTCTAACTTAACGAGCTCCATTGGTGTGTAACGCAATAAACACCCATTATAAAGCCGGAATTTCTCCAGGAACCCACATGGTGTTTGAGCTGGGACTGATCCAAAAGTATAGAACCTAGCAAAAAGTTGAATGCCAGATCCACAGAGGAGAAGTTTCTCTACGTTTTAAAGTTTGAATCATGTCTCTAGGTGAAAGCATGCCAGAGCAGCGGATGTTTGAAAATGTGTGTAGTTTTTCAAATAATTCCATAGAAATGAATGGGAAATTTATCTAGGTCAAAGAAAATGAAATTAAGCACTGTAAATAATGTAAATGATTTCTATGACTAAAGGTTACAATAAAAAAAAACTTGGATTACATTGCTTTGTTTGCACTTATATGATACGACACTTTTATCCAAAGTGACTTTACGGTTTTTTACAGTGTTACAGTCCCTGTAGCAATGTTGGGGTAGGTGCCTTGCTCAAGGGCATTGCATCTATTGATGGTATGGCTGATGGCTTTCAAAACATCTCTGAATGGGGCAACAGGTATATTACATAAAAATGGATAACGGTAATGGTGAAAATGATAAGTTGGGCTTATAAATGCCAACAGATATTCAAGGTATAAGTAGATGAAATGAACATAATAGGGGTGTTATTTTCAACTAAAGTGTACTGCAGATGTAGTGAGTTGAAACATTTTCTGAATGAGCTAGTTGGCCCCTTTAAATAAATGGGTATCTATTCATACAGTGAGATCGCCAAAGTTTAATAAACTGAAAATGCAATAACTGTAATTTTGAAGTAGATGATGTATAGGACATGTGTCACTTGTGTTTTGTGACTTATTGTAAAAATGATATAAAGGGTTCAAAATCGCATAGTTACAAATATAATAGTAACTTCATATGATAATATTAACCACTGGTTATTTCAGAGAGGAAAAAAATGGGGACACTATTGCTTCCATTCGGGACAATACAACACAGAATTCGGGACCACTGGGGGACACAAAGAAAAAAAGTTAATTTCGAGCCCTGCCATATGGTCAATTTGAAGATCGAGATGGTGATTTTGAATTAAAGAACAGGCATGTACAATGGGCATTACATATTGGAAATTTTTTTTAAATCAAAAACTATAAGTTCATCTCGGCCTAAAAAATTTGGGCAGACGCTCCTGCGCGGCACATGCCACCAATTCCGTCCCCCTATGAAATGAGCAATAAATAGGAGAGTTATACATGCTATCATACTTAAAATTTCATCAGAAATATAGATATGATACTATGATTCTCCCCAACATGCTACATTAGATAAGCTAACCCCATTTATAAAAGATACACACTTATATATGACATGTAATTGATATATATTTTTTGGGGCGCGCGCTCTCTCTCTGCCATGCCGATCCTGTAGGCTGCACTGACTCAACCGAAAACTCCGGTCCTCGAGAAAAGAGATAAAAGCCCGCCCACACTGCAAGCTGATTGGCTTATTTTGCTGAGTAACCCAATCAAGATGCTCTTTGTCTGGCATGCGCTACATGAACAGGCACACAGGCAGTGTTGCCAGATTGGGTGGTTTTAAGTGCATTTTGGCGGGTTTTGAACATATTTTGGGCTGGAAAACGTCAGCAGTATCTGGCAACACTGCACACAGTCTCCCTCGCGCATCCCCTTGCGCGCGCACATTCTAAGATGCGTGATGCAGACCTTAATGTTGCGTGCGCACGCTCTTGCTCGCTTCTATCAATACGGAGGAGACTCCCGGAACTTCCGGGAGACTTGGGATGTCTGCGTTATAAGGTGACCACAGATCGTTAATCATAACCCCCCCCCCAAAAAAAATTCTCAACGGATTTACATCGATCTCAAAAACGATCATTTTGGTCTGAAAAAGTCGGAAATCTGCCAATCGGCGGAAAATTCTCATCCCTGACTGATGATACATGGGGCAACTTTTGGGGCAGTTTTGCCGGGCAACTGCGCTTCGATACTTTCCCACTGTGATTGGGCAACATCATTTCCATCTCAACGATTTTGATAATTTTGGGCAACTTTTTAAGATCATCCAATCAGTGTACTACCAGCAAATCACATGACCACCCGAGAGCTTCTGAAATTTTCAACAAAGATGGCGGCATCTCAACGGCAGTGGAGCGAAGAAAAAGAGAGACAGCTTATATTTTTTTTATACCGGTAAGTTGTTCTGTGTAAACCCAAAGTGTTGAATTTACCTCATCAAATGCTTAGAAAACTAACAGACATCTTATTTTTATGTGCTCAGGTTGTAATTAGACATCGATTTATTTTTTTCAGCTAAGTGTAAACTGCTGTTAGCTAATCACCGCTCCATAGAGATTGAATGGGATTGAGCTAACTAGCGGTGGTTTTTGCTAACATAGTTAGCTGAAAGTTATCAATAGCTCTGTAGGGATGATGTTAGCTCTTTTGCGTCAAGTTAAAAGCCATGGGCAGCTCATGGTTTGTTTGGTGTTTTTTTTTTTTTGTGGTGAGTTGCAATAGAGATTGTCAAACTTATCGTCTGATCTAATTCACATACAGAGCACGAGTACTTGTGGAACCCGAGAGTGAAACAGTACAAACTTCAGGATCTAAAAAAGAAAGAAAGCCTTTCAGGAGCTCTGCCATCCCTTTTGCCTCCTCAGCAGCCGTCTCCTGGTCCATGTCCTTTTTGCTGAGATGAGAATGAAATGATTATGTTTTTGTGATGTATGTGTCAGTTATTAGTTCTCGCATATATGATTGAGGCTAGTAGCATTTTTAAAGAGATTTACAAAGTTTATTATTAACAGAATAATGTGGTTATTTTGACTTATAAATGTTAAAATAATGGCAGATTATCTTTTGATCAGAGGATCTATCCAGTTTTGTTCCAGAAGTGATATTTACTTGAGCGAAATAAATAAAGGCTGAAGCCAAGACAAAAGTAACAGCTGCAAATGTTTCAGTGTCCATCTTTGCGGTGTCTGTGTCCCTGGCAATGATTGGTTGTTGCCAAGTGTCTGTTGCCCAAAAAGTTGCCCCGTGTACCATCACCTTAAGTGGCCATGTTGATGTGATATCACTTGCTGAACTCGAGGGTGAGGAGACTGTCCCTAGTTGAGGGGGCTTTTTGTTTGGGTTTTATTTTATGAGGTTATGACTATGACTGTTAGCTGAATGCAGCATTAAAATAACAGTACAGTAGAGAAGGTTCTTGGTGTGTTTTATCACGAGGAGAATATTTTTAAGCAAATTGATATCAGCTAACTAACTAATTTTTGCTAGTGTTAGCGGAGATAAACACCCCAATTGTAGCTAGCTAGCTAACACAGCTCCAAGGCAGTGTGAAAGGTTGCTTGTTGACGAGATATTGTCTATCAGTGCAGTCGAGTATCACTATAAATAAACACTTCTTAATGATGCAGTCGGTCCAATGTTCGCTCTATAAAATGGCTGCTGTTATAGACATGAAATGCAAGACTCAGGAGAAAAAGTAGGAGTAGAGGATTAAATGGAGAACAGGTTCTGTATAACAATGTGTGACCATCAGTGAGCAGCTACACACACACACACACACACACACAGAGCAGAGTGTGTCAATGACCGTGCTGACCTGACTCAACTATTTTTGTGATCCCCCTATTAAACTTGAACCAGAGACAACAGCTGTGAGCTGCGTGTGTGCGCGCGCATGTGTGTGTTTGTGTGTGTGTGGGGGGGGATGTGCATGACGGATGGAAGGTGTGAGAAAAACGTCTATAATGTGCTTGTGTGAAACAGTAAGAAAAGACAGACTCTGTACCACACACACACACACACACACACACACAGCTGCCATGCCTCACAGTTTCTACAACCTCTGACCTGCGGTTAAGCTTGAGGGAGAAGCCTGACCTCGTGAAGCTCCCAAACACACACACAGCTTTCTTAACCTTTGACCCACGGCACGTGTCAGCCCTTTCATCAAGAAACACAGACCGAGAGAGAGAGAGAGAGAGAGAGAGAGAGAGAGAGAGAGAACATACCACTCATAATATCTCATATTTAATATATAATAAAATTAGTTAATTGCAGTTTTCATCACCCACATCAGCAAAAACCTGTCCAGTGAGACATACATAATGAAGGGATGAATACTAATTAATTGACTAATTAATTAATGTTGCACTTTTGTATCGGTCATGAACTACAGCTCCCTATGGATCGATTCTCAATTATTAATTCAGCGAGGTATGATCTTACATAACACCAACAGTAAAAAACATACAAGTAGTGTAAGACTGAGGTTATTCATTTTACCTCCCAGTTTTCTCATTCACCCACCAACGTAGAATTTCTGACAACTGGCAATCTAAAGATCAGACCCACTTCGGAGGTAAGAGACCTTGGTATCATACTTGACCATCATCTAACATTGCATGTTAATACAGTATGCCAGTCAGCGTACCAGTCCCTCATACAACTTTTAGTTAATTTTACAATTATTTTATTTCGTAAACGCATTGAGAATTGGTGTAATGCGTCTCTAAGAACGTTTTGTATTATTATTATTTTCCCAATATAACTGCATTTTTTAAATTTCTTTTTTTTTACTCCTGGTATACAGTAAGCTCAGTCCGATCATGGTCGTGCATGTCTGATGATGCTTCCATGCAGAGAAAAAATAAAACACTGGTATCCAAAACACCGGGATTAAAAAGTTTGCAGAATGGACTAATTGACAGATGCTTCCTGTGCTGTTAGACCAGCTACTTGACTCCGATTGCACTAGCTAGCTACATCAATCAGTAGCCAGTCAGCGTACCAGTCCCTCATACAACTTTTTGTTAATTTTACAATAATTTTATTTCGTAAACGCATTGAGACTTGGTGTATTGCGTCTCTAAGAACGTTTTGTATTATTATTATTCTCCCAATCTAACTGCATTTTTTAAATTTCTTTTTTTTTTACACTCCTGTTATACAGTAAGCTCAGTACGATCATGGTCGTGCATGTCTGATGATGCTTCCATGCAGAGAAAAAAAAATAAAATTTATCCAAAACACCGATATTAAAAAGTTTGCAGAATGGACTAACTGACAGATGCTTCCTGTGCTGTTAGACCAGCTTTTGACTCCGATAGCACTAGCTAGCTACATCAGATGTCAGCTTAGCAAGCCATGCTAACTGGTTAACATCTCTGACAATCATCTTGACCAATCTTGTTAGCATGATGTAATATGTTTTGGTTTTTTTTGTTTTTTTCCTGAAATGGGTCTGCCCAATCAAAATATGCTTTCTATGGCTGAGTTTCTGTGTAGGTAGGAAACATATAATTCCCATGGACTATATGGGCCAAAAGAACACATTTGGAAAAAAAAAGAAAGAAAGGAAAAAAAAAAGCTCAGCGGTTTTGTTTGGTCTTGTCTGTGGGTCTCATTTGAAAGGCTTCTGGAGACTGGAAATGTGACATGTAGCAAAACCACTCTGATGACCTCTGTGCTTTTGCTTGGTCAGGACTTTTTACAATAGGAGGTATGTGTGCTCTTTGCGTCTGGTCAGGTATAAATGGCAGAGGTTAAACCGGGGCTCAATGTCAGTTCACCACCAGGCAAGTGCTGGGACACACAGACGCGCATCATCATCACCACCACCATGGGCAGAGTGAGCAAACTGGTTTCAACCAATACTCAACAAAGCAACATCTTCATGTTACGTTTGAGGTTCATTTTTGTATTTTTCCTCTCCAGGTGATCTTCTACGAGGACAGGAACTTCCAGGGCCGCTCCTATGAGTGCAGCAGTGACTGCTCGGATATGTCCACCTATCTGAGCCGCTGCCACTCGTGCAGGGTGGAGAGCGGCTGCTGGATGGTGTACGATCGTCCCAACTACATGGGCAACCAGTACTTCATGAGAAGAGGCGAGTACGCCGACTACATGAGCATGTGGGGCTGGGGCAACAACTGCATCAGATCCTGTCGCATGATCCCCATGGTGAGATGAATTTTTTTTATATCTATCTATATCTATAGAACTTTTTTCTTTGGAAGGTGGTGGTTTTACCAAAGCAACTAATCTTGTTACCTATAACAGTACAGAGGAGCTTACAGGATGAGGGTCTACGAGAGGGAGAACTTCATGGGGCAGATGATGGAAGGAATGGATGATTGCGATTCTTTCATGGATCGCTACCGCTGGTCTAGCGGCTGCATGTCCTGCCACGTGATGGACGGCCATTGGCTCATGTACGAGCATCCTCACTACAGAGGAAGGATGTGGTACTTCAGCCCCGGAGAGTACCGCAACTTCAGGGACTACGGTGGCATGAGGTTCATGAGCATGAGGCGCATCATGGACTCTTGGTATTAAGCTAACACAATTTTTTTTTCAATAAATGAACATGAAATAAGTTTCACCTACCTGGCATTTAATTTTTTTATGACTACAAAATGGGTGATATTGCCAAAATTATTATATCATAACCCTTTCACCATACACCATAGGTCTGGATATATTTAATTTTACTTCCAAAGTGTCGTTAAAACAGCAGCTACACATTAAAAATACTGAAATACTGTTGAAAAAATAAAATAAAAAAACAGGAAAAATAGGCCATCTCTCAGCTGTATTGTGTATTTAAATTTACCATTTGAAATATTTCTGGATACATTTGAACCAACAGGACCCCATGTGTCCAACAGAACCTACTTGAGAACACAGCTGACACACACACACACACACACACACACACACACACTCCCAGGAGCCAATTACCGGCAGCTGACCATCACACTCACACACATCCGTTCCTCTCATCGTCTTTTCACTGGAATATTTTGTATTCTTTATTTTCTATTGATGTTAAAAATAAATCTGCTTGTGCACATATTTCATATGGACCCACAAACAAATGAACAGGTGCAACATGCAAGATTTCACAGCACACTCTCAGACTGATGATAAGGAAGGTAAGAGAGAAGTGAGCAGTCAGTTGAAAAGACTTGCAGGATGACCTGAAAGCAGCAGGAGCAACAGTTACACAGGAATGAACTGCAGTGCAATCTTCTCCGTTCCTACACCTCACACAGAGATGTGGGTCTAAACGCATTCACACGAATCAGAACTCTTTTGGATCAGTCAGAAGAAATAAAAATAAAAATCTTTAGCAATATTTCAGCTCGGTGTGTTCGGAGAATGAAGGGTTGAGCGTATGATCCCAAGAACACCATGCTCTCTATTTTGTTATAATGCTCACAAATGAGGCTTTTCACCTTTCACACTTGTGCCTGCTTTGCGTGTTTACTTTCCTGTTTTCAGATTTTCAAAGTCAAAGTCCTTCCTGCACCATTCATGGCACGTTTGGCTGCACCTATCTCCATTTTGTAACCCTCGGCCTCTCGCCTATATTACATAGCTAGGGTTACAGTGGGGGGCTAGTCCTCTGGTAACTGCGAGAGTTTGACTCCCCCCTCACATCTGTATTGCAGATGGCAGTAGGCACCATTTTTATGATGGTCTTTGGTATGACCCAACCATGAGTAGAACTTGTGATCTCCTGATTGAGAGGCAGACAGGCTAACCACTAGGCCACTCGCCGGTTTCAGACTTTACATACCAATAAATCAATAAGCTAATAACATACTGTACAAAGGGGGCGGCACGGTGGTGTAGTGGTTAGCCCTGTCACCTCACAGCAAGAAGGTCTGGGTTCGAGCCCCGTGGCCAGCGAGGGCCTTTCTGTGCGGAGTTTGCATGTTCTCCCCGTGTCCGCGTGGGTTTCCTCTGGGTGCTCTGGTTTCCCCCACAGTCCAAAGACATGCAGGTTAGGTTAACTGGTGACTCTAAATTGACCGTAGGTGTGAGTGTGAATGGTTGTCTGTGTCTATTGGCCCTTTTCCACTACCCTTTTTCAGCTCACTTCAGCTCGCTTCAGCTCACTTCAGCCCGACACGGCTCGCGTTTCGACTACCAAAAACCAGCACGACTCAGCTCGTTTCAGCCCTGCTTAGCCCCTAAAACTCGCACCGTTTTGGAGTGGGGCTGAAGCGAGCCAAGCCGTGCCGAGTGAGGCTGGGGGCGTGAGCAGACACTCCCCTGTGCACTGATTGGTGAGGAGGAGTGTCCTCACATGCCCACACACGCCCCGCGAGCGCGCTGGGATCTGTAAACACCGCAAACCCGGAAGAAGAAGAATTACGAATTACGAGAATTTCTGAAGCCTTATGCGCCTCGCCTCATCTATACGCTCTTGCCAGTATCTGTTGGCGTTGTCGGTGACAACAAGCCACAGCACCAAGACCAGCAACACTAACGACTCCATGTCCTCCATGTTTATTGTTTACTATTCGGGTCGTGAGACTACCGCTTAAAAGATCACTGAATCAGTGACATACAGAGCATCGTGGACGAGTTCGCGGAGCGCAAGGCTCGTCGTATGCCCTTCAAATAATGCGCGCAGTAGGCTATTGATGTTTTATTATGAGCCATGTACAGTATGTCACCTAATGTTTTTTTGTTTCTGAGTTACATGTTCGTTTGAAGGACTTAATGTACAAAATAACATAGTTGCACCCCGTAGTGTTGAAATTGGTAAACACAGTGCATTCAGTGAGGTTTGCACCGCCCTCCTTTTATTTCTGACTCTTCCTGTCACCGTTGCAACCTCTGAGCGCTCATTCGTATGCCCTTTAAGGTATTAGGCAGAGACCCGTCCACCCGTAAATTTGACGGGCAATTGCCGATTTCAACGGGCAAGTATACACACAGACGGATACTGAAACGGACGATAATGCCGAAAATTTTCGCACATGAATACTCCCACATGTCATCCGATAAATCCAGTTATGTTCCGCCCACACACGGACTGGCCATCGGGAGTAGCGGGAGTTTTCCCGGTGGGCTGGTGGTTCAGCGTGGGCCGGCGGAGAAAAAAAAAAAAAAAACAGTTGCGCGCTGGCCTTTAATATGATAAGCAATGTTAACAGTTTCTTTAACAAACTGTTAACATTGCTTATTACAGTTGCGCGCTGGCCTTTAATATGATAAGCAATGTTAACAGTTTGTTAAAGAAACTGTTAACATTGCTTATCATATTAAAGGCCAGCGCGCAACTGTTTTTTTTTTTTTTCTCCGCTGGCCCACACTGAACCACCGGCCCACTGGGAAAACTCCCGCTACTCCCGATGGCCAGTCCGTGTGTGGTTCCGCCATCATTTACAAATCGTAAGAAACACAGTTTAATACGAAAAATACTGAAAACTTGAAATGAAAAATCAGAATATTTCATCGTTTCCGCCATTTTGGCCCGCACTGAATCTTGTAACATGCGGACTGAATAAATCGCGAATTCTGATTGGTCGAAAATTGCCAAACACCCTGCGTTGTAGTTTCCTCTTTCTTGGCGGGAGAACCGCATTTTTTTTTGCTGACTCACTCTTCTGGATCAAGATGAATCCCAACAAACGCCCCAAATTGAATGTGACACAAACTGATTCGTTTTTCCACAAAAAGACAGAAAAGGTATGTGTGATACATTGATTAACAAGGGGGGTTCATTGGGGTATGGTAAAATAGAATACTGTTGGTTTTTTTTTTTATTAAATACTGTAACTAGATCAAAAGATTATATACAATTCATTGTTGTTTATTTTCTTTTCACTTTTGTTACCAAATCAAACACCATACATACATCTGATACATTCAGGAGTGAAACTGAAAAAAATACAAAGTAAAAATATGCAATATTTCTGATCAAAAATTACACGCCATTTCACCCTGAAAATGTCCTAGAATGCAGGAAATGAAGTCTAAATTTCAAAAATTTTCTGGGGGGGCATGCCCCCAGACCCCCCCTAGAGGGACTTCGCGCCTGCGGCGCTCGTCTTCGCACCTGCGGCGCTTATCAGGATTATATAAAATATTATTTTTGACTGGTAAATTTCTTTTTCTGCCTAATACCCTAATGCCCTTCAAATAATGTGCGCAGTATAGGCTATTGATGTTTTATTATGAGCCATGTACAGTATCCTAATGTTTTTTGTTTCTGAGTTACATGTTCGTTTGAAGGACTTGATGTACTAAATAACATAGTTGCACCCGGTAGTGTTGAAATTGGTAAACACCGCAGTTGCGGACATTTTGTAGCCTAAAATGATGTTATGATAAGCTTTAATAAAGGGCCCGGTCATTTGCCCCGCCCCCGGCCCGGCTCTGACTTGTTCCGCCACTGTCACTGATGTCACTGTTTGCGCTGCTTAACGACATCACGTGACGTCCACCCACTTTCGCTAACTCCACCCAATGTGTCCACCCACTTCCAGCCAGCACGGTTCAGCGCGGTTGTAGTCGAAATGCAACTCCAACAGCCCCGCTCAGCTCGACTCAGCTCGACTCAGCACGGCACGGCTCAGCCGCGTTTGTAGTGGAAAAGCGGCATATGTGTCAGCCCTGTGATGACCTGGCAACTTGTCCAGGGTGTACCCCGCCTTTCGCCCGTAGTCAGCTGGGATAGGCTCCAGCTTGCCTGCGACCCTGTAGAAGGATAAAGCGGCTAGAGATAATGAGATGAGATGAGACATACAGAGGGACCTGCTAGACCTTCAGAGAAGGCCCAAACATATCAGCATTTCAAATGTTATATGAGTGATTCCACGCTTATGGGTACTGAAATGGGGACATGAACTTATTTTTAAAAATTCACCTAAAACCATTTCTTTTTTTACCATCAGGTCACAAAACATGTAATCTTTAATGAATGATATGTTAAAAGATAACTTTAATTTTCTGAGATGTAATAAAAACATATTTATATGCCAAAGTCAGAACGTAACAGAAGTGTTGTGGACATATATATTCTCAATTTTAACAATGTAGAATTACTTTTTGAAACATAGGAAGGCGATGTTTTAGCAAATATAATTAATAAACATGTGTAGTAGAATAAACATACACATTCTTTCAATAAGATTAACATGGTATATAGCTAGATTGTAATTAATTTGTAACAGACGCGAGATGGACAGTCGTAACAGAAGTAATGTAACAGACATCATTTTGGAACTCATAGGCTTGACTTTGGCATATAAATATGTGGTTGTGACATCATCGTAAACAAATCCCTTCTACTCATCCAGACGACTTCACAACGGCGCCGTTGCCAGATCTTTCCACTCTGGAACCTGTTCTCAAAAGATTTCGTTTTGGGGCACCCAAAACGCCGGTGCTGTGTGGACGCCAGGCCGAAACGATAAACAATTTTATCAGATTCACCTGAATCCGTTGCCGTGTGGACAGGGCCTAAATGCTTAGAGATTCTCCTGACAGCAGAAGAACATTGAGGGAATGTGGGAGTTACTAAAATTCACAGATTTCACTACATTCACGATCATAGCGCTTATGTTAAAAACAACAACAACAACAACAACAGCAACAACAACACAAGACCAGTGTTTGTACAGTATATATGTCTCCAAAATATTTTTAGATATTTTAATTTGTTCAGTTAGAGTAAAGTGATGGGCGGCACGGTGGTGTAGTGGTTAGCGCTGTCGCCTCACAGCAAGAAGATCCGGGTTCGAGCCCCGTGGCCGGCGAGGGCCTTTCTGTGTGGAGTTTGCATGTTCTCCCCATGTCCGCGTGGGTTTCCTCCGGGTGCTCCGGTTTCCCCCACAGTCCAAAGACATGCAGGTTAGGTTAACTGGTGACTCTAAATTGACCGTAGGTGTGAGTGTGAATGGTTGTCTGTGTCTATATGTGTCAGCCCTGTGATGACCTGGCGACTTGTCCAGGGTGTACCCCGCCTTTCGCCCGTAGTCAGCTGGGATAGGCTCCAGCTTGCCTGCGACCCTGTAGAACAGGATAAAGCGGCTACAGATAATGAGATGAGATGAGAATTATTCTTTATAAATTTCAATGCTATGAAATCTTTTCTTATTTATTTCTGTCGTGAAAATTAAACATCTGCTTTTAAAATTCATCAGATCTAAAGAAGTATACTGAATTAAGTTTCAGTTTGGTAAATCAGCTAGTTAGGGTTTGTAATTTAGATAGATAATTTAACTAGCTAGTTGAGCTTTGTAAATTTGCTTGTTAAATTGGCTAGCTAATTATATTTTTTAATGAACGTGTTAAATTAGGTAGCTAGTTAAGCTTTGCTAGTTATTATTGTTAAATCTGATAACTAAATTTGTCATTGAGCTTGTTAAATTGTCTAGCTAGTTACTTTTTAAAATAATTGTGTTAAATTAGGTAGCTAGTTAAGCTTTGCTAGTTATTATTGTCAAATCTTAATTGAGTTTGTTAAATTGTCTAGCTAGTTACATTTTTTAATGACCGTGTTAAATTAGGTAGCTAGTTAAGCTTTGCTAGTTATTATTATTAAATCTGATGGCTAAATTTGTATTTTGGTTTGTTAAATTTTCTAGCTAGTTCCATCCATCCATCCATCTCATTACCTGTAGCCGCTTATCCTCTTCTACAGGGTCGCAGGCAAGCTGGAGCCTATCCCAGCTGACTATGGGTGAGAGGCGGGGTACACCTTTATAGCTAGTTATGTTTTTTTATATGACCATGTTAAATTACGTAACTAAGTTTTACTAAGTATTTTTGTTAAATTTGACATTTGTAATCAAGCTTGCTAAATTGGCTGGGCAGGCTTTGTAAATCATCTTAACTTAGGAAGCTGGGTAAGTTTTCTTTTTGTTTCTAAGTTCGCAGGATATGACTTCTGACTGACTGCTTAATGAACTACCTAGTCATTAAGCACAACGAACATGTGGTCAACCCTTTCCATCAATTAAAAATATTTACTTTTTACTATTGAATACTTGAGTATGTTTTAATGTGGACACTTTTTTACTTTCACTCAAGTAGATTTTTGCTTGCATGCTCCTTTCTGTGTACTTTATCTACCGCTGATATTACACACATGATCACGTGTTAATGGTTTCGAGTCACATGTGCCACGACTGATAAAATAATCCAATCGGCTATATTTTATTGAGTCTCTTACTGAAGTTAATTATTTGTGTTGAAGTGGAACGATGAACGGTGCACATCCTCAAATACAGGTGGTATGAAATGGGAGCTAACAGGGGGTTTCAACTCGCGCAAACAAACGATGTAGGTTGGAAAAACATCACTGCACCGGAAGATTTTATTGCCACGTCACATTGATTTCTGGCAAAGAAAATAGAAAGTGGATAAAAAGAGACTAAATCTAGCTCAGGACCAACCAAATTAACAACGCTCTGGCACTGTATCACGAAATTATACTTGTGCAAAACCTTTTGCTATTGTCATATAAAATATATTTTTAAAAATGTTCATCAGAGAAACTGAGCCAAGCATACACAAATCACTTTTAGCATTGTTTCACTTTAGGCCATAGGAGTTAAAAACTATTTATAACG
The DNA here is from genome assembly GCF_027579695.1 of Neoarius graeffei. Lineage (NCBI taxonomy): Eukaryota > Metazoa > Chordata > Actinopteri > Siluriformes > Ariidae > Neoarius > Neoarius graeffei. Next base: position 56,022,961 of record NC_083586.1, read on the forward strand.
TTTATTAAATGAGAACTCCTGCAGAGCAAGTAGCTTTCTGTCTTCTGAACAGCTTCTTGTGGTCAAGCATTAGATCACTATTTTCCTTCTCTCTCTCTCTCTCTCTCTCATTCACATAGACACATACAGGGAGAGAGACAGGGACGGTAATATCTGCCTTTATCAGGTAATATCTTTTTCAGCTGTGCAATCGTCCTATTCCCCTAACACAGGAAAATGACACGGATGGAAAATCGGCCTCATCCCGAACCAACCGGGAAAACCAATCACTGATCCTGACACACACACACACACACACACACACACACACACACACACACACACACACACACACACACCTCTCTCTCTCTCTCTCTCCATTCTCCATCACTTTTTACCTGGCCAAGGCCCTGCCGCTTCACAGCTTGCACTCAGAAGGCTAAATTAATAGCAAATGTGCTTTCTGACTTTCTCCTTGGCCTTAAAATTATGGATACACAATGAAGTAATTTCTTGGCAGGAAAGAGTGCTTTTTATTCCTTTTCTTTACTTTTTTATGTTTTCTGATTTCTATTTCTGCCTTTTCAACAGGACGGCCTCAGAGTCACATGGTTCTATAATTAGATTTTTGGATACGCAAGCAATTATTCCACTTCTCCTTTTGGAGGCAACATAAAAAGATGTGGAACTATGACAGTGTAAAGAAAGCGAGAGAGAGATTTTAAACTCGAAACAGATTACATGTGAATTTCTTAGAAAATTAATGTAATACCAATTGATAGGTTACACCAGGCGTCAGTTCTGAACTGGTGCTGGTACCAATTCAGAGTTGGTTCAGCTTGCGTGCTTTCTAAGAACCGTTTTGCTTTTCCATAAGCTAGAGAGCCACCACAGAGCCACGTCGAGACATCACTGTACATGTCTCTATACGTCTCTGCCTTCCCAGCAACGCTAACACCAAGGACATAGACTTTACTTGGGCGGAATGCCCAGGTATATTAACAGCTGCCAAAGTATATTTGGCGACCCGTTTCAGCAAATAAGCATGAAGAACGAGAAAGTTCTGTGAGGGACAGATAAATAATAATGAACATAATGTACTGTATCGCTAATAGGTACCATGTTGTGCGGGAATGACTGGCCACTCTTAATCAGCGTGCACATTATGTGTTATTGTCAGCGTTACCATGACAACATGGAGCGCTTGAGTCCAGTCAGCGCATTCAGATTTGAAACAGTGCCTTTTTTCTTTCTAGCCTATTTAATTGTATTAAAAGGACATTGGGTCATTCAATTTTCATGTCAGAAACAAAAATCAAAAGGCCAGTTTTAGTTTTTATGATCAGAAATCACGGATACTGTACAACGTTTAAAAGCAAATAGTTTCCTTTCTGTCTTTGTAAGTTAAGAAATGAAATTGTAAAGGAAATAAAAAAGAAAAGAGTCTGTTTTTTTAGAAACCTGAGGTTGTCACTGAAAGATGCACTACCATTCAAAAGTTTGGGGTCACCCAGACAATTTTGTGTTTTCCATGAAAAGTCACACTTTCATTTACCACCATAAGTTGTAAAATAAATAGAAAATATAGTCAAGACATTTTTCTGGCCATTTTGAGCATTTAATCGACCCCACAAATGTGATGCTCCAGAAACTCAATCTGCTCAAAGGAAGGTCAGTTTTATAGCTTCTCTAAAGAGCTCAACTGTTTTCAGCTGTGCTAACATGATTGTACAAGGGTTTTCTAATCATCCATTAGCCTTCTGAGGCAATGAGCAAACACATTGTACCATTAGAACACTGGAGTGAGAGTTGCTGGAAATGGGCCTCTATACACCTATGGAGATATTGCACCAAAAACCAGACATTTGCAGCTAGAATAGTCATTTACCACATTAGCAATGTATAGAGTGGATTTCTGATTAGTTTAAAGTGATCTTCATTGAAAAGAACAGTGCTTTTCTTTCAAAAATAAGGACATTTCAAAGTGACCCCAAACTTTTGAACAGTAGTGTAACATGCACGACTGTGTGGGAAACACTGTGGTGGACTACTGGATTATGCAGGATAGATTCTACACTAGCTCTGTTTTTTTTTTTTAATGGTGGTCACAAAGTTTTAGTTGGTCTTGCTGGTCATGAAAATCCTGCGCCCAACCACCAATGTATTTACTTGTTGTAGAACCAAGAACCAAGTTCTTATGATCAGAGAGCACCACACCACAACGACAGGTTTCAGAAAAACAGACTCTTTTCTTTTTTATTTCCTTTACAATTTCATTTTTTAATTACAAAGACGGAAAAGAAACATGATTTGCTTTTAAATGTTGTACAGTATTTGCGATATCTGATCATAAAAACTTGGTTCTTGGTTCAACAACAGGAAAGTGTTGGTGCCACTCTCGAACCAGTTTTCCTGCCCGAGAGCTGGTGCTTTGGCTGACGAAACACGACGAACTGGTTCGAGATTATGCCCCAGCTCCGAACTGCCTTGGTGCAAAAGGGGCATATTATTTACACCATATCAGCCTCTCCTATTGTTGAAATCTTGCAATTTTTTTAAAAAGATGATAAACATTCATTTACGATGTTGCCCCAGGACCCTAGAAAGTAAGTATATAGCCTGCTCTGACTCTAAGTTTTAGCGACATAAACCCTTTCAGGGTGATTCTGCTTCACATCGGGGTCCTGCATGACCCATCTCATCTCTCATCTCATTATCTCTAGCCGCTTTATCCTGTTCTACAGGGTCGCAGGCAAGCTGGAGCCTATCCCAGCTGACTACGGGCGAAAGGCGGGGTACACCCTGGACAAGTCGCCAGGTCACCACAGGGCTGACACATAGACACAGACAACCATTCACACTCACATTCACACCTATGGTCAATTTAGAGTCACCAGTTAACCTAACCTGCATGTCTTTGGACTGTGGGGGAAACCGGAGCACCCGGAGGAAACCCACGCGGACACGGGGAGAACATGCAAACTCCACACAGAAAGGCCCTCGCCGGCCACGGGGCTCGAACCCGGACCTTCTTGCTGTGAGGCGACAGCGCTAACCACTACACCACCGTGCCGCCCCTGCATGACCCTGTTGGGGTTTATTTAAATAATATTGGCTGGCTTTTTTTCGTGGTATATCAGATATATTCCATTCAGCTAGCATGATATTGAATAAGTTGAAGACGAGTCACTGAATGGAATATATATGATATACCACGAAAAAAAGCCAGGCAATATTATTATTATTATTATTATTATTATTATTTATTCATACACATTGCTTTCAGGTGTTCAATACGTCTTTCTCTTTCAAAATTCTCTCAAAATCTTACATATTTAATGAAGCAAACCTGGCAGCCATGTTTGTTTACAAATTGTCCCAGTCGCTCGCTAGCGTGGAAGTTTTACGTCTCCGATGTGTGACGTCACGTTGTCTTGACAACCACGCAATATTGTAAACCATATTCGACACTCATTCTCCATTGGGTAGAGTGACGTAATACACGTAGGATAAGCGATATGCTAACAATATTGCATGCTATCAAACCAAATGAATGGAACCCGCTCGAAGAGAATAGAACACGTTTTTATTCCATCAAAAAAGTGTCTTGTATGTATAATAATTCACGATACCGACTCGCTGTACATTATCCCTTACATATCCACTATCTAGCTAGTTCCTTGGTTCCCCGAATGATGTTGTTGTTGACTGATACACAATGAAAGCAGGCAGTATAAACAGTAAGGTGAATAATTGACTACAAACGACTTCATCATTCACATCAGAACTGTAATCGTTCTCTCTATCCTCATCTAACTAATTCTCCGTCAGACATTCTGCTTCCAGTTGATTTAAAACGATGTACATGCGGTGAATGACGCTCCTCACAACAAAAAAGACCTCCCTAGAAAAGAGGGAGCCAAGCACCTGATGTGTGTGTGTGTGTAGTGTGTTTGTGTTGGCACTGGTTCAGCATTCCACATTCCGGTGTGATATTCCGCACTGTGACCTCAAAAAAACTCAGTGTATCTCTCTCTCTCACACACACACATGCAAGTTCTCTCTTCCTCCCTCCTTACCTCTCTAACACTCCCTCTGTCCATCTCACACTCCTTTTTCACATTTCCTCGGCTCGATCCCACCCTTCCCGCCCTCGCGTCTCCCATTTCTCCGTGTCTCTCTTTCACACCGTCTCTTCAAGCTGCGACTTGTCAATATTCAGACGGCTGATTTATGTTTAGCCTGTTTCCTCATAATAACGCCGCTTGTGCAAACTCAAATTAAGGCTCAGCTGAATTCAATTCAACTAAATTCAATTGTAGCCAGTTAAGAGCAGAAACGTCGCAGCGCTGGGTGGAGGATACGTTTCAGGCCTGCTGCTTGTGCTGAATCCCGTCCAACCAGCCTGGGGCTCTGACTTTCACTAATAGCATGATGATGTTAGCGACTGCCGAGGATGTGGCCTTTTGAGGCTTACAGCATTTTAAAGGATCTAGATGGGCACAAACCCAAGCAGTCTAACAAACACATCGTTTTTTGTTGTTTCTGGAAAACACGCCATACTTCTGGAGCACTGCTCATCTATCATAAGTTCACAAAGTCTCAGAATTCTGATTGTGATTTGTAATAACCTTTCAATCAGGCTTGTACTGCTCGAGTCCAGGACTCGTGCCCTAATTTTAAGGACTCGTGACTCGACTTGGACTTGAGCACTGATGACTCGGACTTGGACTCGTGCATTAACTGCATTAGGACTCGTAAATTGGAGACAAGGACTCAGATTTTTTCTTTATTTTTTTGTAACATGCCATAATAATTTGGCAGAAGATATTTATATCTACATTAATTTTCATACTAATTTTGTGCAAGAGTGTCACCTGCGCGCCTTGGCACGTGCATCAGATAGACTCTCAGGCGCACTCTGGACAGCACACGCGCCAAGCGGACTCTTGCCCGCTCGCCGTAAACGACTCGCACTTGCACGGGATTAAGGCGCATTCAGTGCGCTGATATAAAAAATGTGAAAACACACTTATTTTGCGAAGTATTGAGTTGCGTTGCTGACACATTACCAAGCCTTATTTCCTTGTTTGGTTTCCTGATCCGGGGCGGCACGGTGGTGTAGTGGTTAGCACTGTCGCCTCACAGCAAGAAGGTCCTGGGTTCGAGCCCAGCGGCCAACAGGGGCCTTTCTGTGCGAAGTTTGCATGTTCTCCTCGTGTCCGCGTGGGTTTCCTCCGGGTGCTCCGGTTTCCCCCACAGTCCAAAGACATGCAGGTTAGGCTAATCAGTGACTCTAAATTGACCGTAGGTGTGAATGTGAGTGTGAATGGTTGTCTGTGTCTATGTGTCAGCCCTGCGATGACCTGGCGACTTGTCTCGGGTGTACCCCGCCTTTCGCCCGTAGTCAGCTGGGATAGGCTCCAGCTTGCCTGCGACCCTGTAGGACAGGATAAGCGGCTATAGAGGATGTATGGATGGTTTCCTGATCCCTGATTTCCTGTTTTCGTCTTTGACTCTGCCGAGTCTACGATAGCCTGTTTGTGCCTTGCTCAACCTATTGCCTGTTTCACCGTTTTACGATTTTGCCTGCCATTTTGGATTGTTTACCGTCTTCACTTGTATTAATAAACACACCTTCTGTACTTACATCCATCTCCCAACCATCTCTGACAGAATACTTCACACTCCCTGATAAAGAGAAGCACATTCACCTGTTCATACGTCATGTTCAGGAACAAACTAATGTTAATGGCGCTGAAACAGCCACCATCAAATGGTGCGGTTGGAGTGTTGGACTCAACTCGGCTCAGTTGTGGACTCGACTCAGATTCGACTTGAATTTTTTTTTTAATGACTTGGACTTGAAAACTGATGACTTGAGACTGGACTCGGACTCGAGGTTTAGTGACTCAACCACAACACTGCTTGCAAGGTGAACTCTCTGCCCACTGATTAAAACACTGAGAGTTTATATATCAGAATCACCCAGCCACACCTGCTCCCGTCATTCCTCATCATAGCTGACCACACCCTCTGGCCCCAGATTACGAGCTGGAATATGGTTTAAAAAACTTGTGAAATCTGTTGTGAATTTTGTAGTAAAATTGTAAAATAGTTGTGATTTTTTTGTGTGAATTTTGTTGTGAACATTGATGTAAATTTGTTGTGAATTTTATGCGAATTTGTTGTGAATTTTGTTGTGAAATTTACTTTTGAAATTGTTGTGAAATTCATACTGTTTCATCCTGACCATACGATAAACACCTCGCTGTAGTTCAGCTGGTGGACTTTACATTTTTAGTCCTCATTATTCTGGACTTGATCAGTAATTTATTTTGAAATTCTTTGGTCGCAGCTACAGAATTCTCTACTGATCATTCCGAAATTTACTGTAGATGATTTGGGGATTCTCCCCAAATTGTATTATTTTGGAATTTTCTTTTCATTACTCAGGGATTCTCTGCTGATCATTCTCTTGTTTTTGGTGGATTGTTTTTGGAATTCCCTGCTTGCTGCTTTGAATTCCCTACGATCGTTCAGAAATTCAGTGCAGAAAACTGGGGAATTTATCTGTGGATTTTTGTGGATTACTCTGTTGATTATACAGAAAATACTGCTAACGTTATATTCCACTTGTACTGCAAACAAGTTGCTGAGGAACAGTTTATATTGGAAAATATAGTTTTATGAACAGTATGTCTCGTGAATAGACACTTCTGGTGACTGAGTAAACACCATTATGCAAAATAGGCATACCTTAAGGAACCTTTGCTTATGTACATACACACTTTCTCACACTTTCTCTCTCTCACACACACACATATGCACAAACACTCTCTCTCTCACACACGCTCTCTCTCTCTCTCACACACACACACACACACACACACACACACACTCTCTCTCTCTCACATGCACTCTCTCTCTCACTCACTCTCTCATACATGCATACACACTCTCTCATACATGCACTCTCTCACTCGGTCTCTCATATACACACACACTCTTTCATACATGCACTCTCTCTCACACACACTCTCATACACGCACTCTCGCTCTCTCTCTCATATACGCACTCTCTCTCTCATATACGCACTCTCTCTCATACACTCTCATACACACACTCTCCTTTCTCTCTCACACACATACATGCACACACACACACTCTCATACATGCACTCTCTCAATCACATACACGCACTTTCTCTCTCATATACGCACTCTCTCTCTCTCATATACGCACTCTCTCTCATACACTCTCTCTCATACACACACTCTCCTTTCTTTTTCACACACATACATGCACACACACTCTCTCATACATGCACTCTCTCAATCACATACACGCACTTTCTCTCTCTCTCTCTCTCTCTCCCTCTCTCAATCACATACACGCACTCTCTCTCAGTCACATACATGCACTCTCTCTCTCTCTCTCTCTCTCTCAATCACATACTCGCACTCTCTCTCAGTCACATACACACACTGTCACATACACGCACTCTCTTTCTCTCAATCACATCTCTCATACATGCACTCTCTCTCTCTCAATCACATACATGCACTCTCTCTCATACATGCATGCACACATGCTCACTCTCTCTCATACATGCACTCTCTCTTTCTCTCTCTCTCTCTCTCTCTCTCTTTCATACACGCACACACACACACACCTCCAGGCACAGCAATAAAACTATGCAGAAACATCAAACTCTTCACCTCCACACCTGTGTGTGGAAGAGAGCACGAGTCTAAAGCTCACACTAACACACACTATGTGGCAATTAGGGCATTATGAAACTTGTTTATTTTTATCCAGTTTCAGTTTGCAAACATCACTCTATCAATGTTAACTATGAGAAAACATTTTACAAACACTGTCTGCGTCAGACGTGCTAAGAAAAACTACGACGCTAACTGAGTCAGCTGAATTGTGCAGTTGAGATTGGGTTTGTTAGCGTTTTGCAGGTTTTTGAGCGCGAACTGCAGTGCAAATGACGTTTTCATTATTCCTGCGCATCTCGATAGTGCTGTGACGTAAACATTGACACAAACGTACTGGAGGTTCTGCAAAGGATAGCATTTACTACGAGGACAAAAGCGGAACATATTCAGAAGGTAGATGATAATCATAAACATGAAGATTTCTCCAAATTCCATGCACTTCTGATTGTTTAGTTGACGTGCAGCTGCTTTCAGCTTGAGTCACAAGACATAAAAGTGAGTTGGATACAACAGGATAATTATGACAATGTTTACACAGAGAAAACACTCGCATCTCTCTCCCTCTCTCTCGCTCTCTGGCAGCGGCGACAATAATATCAACAACAATAATAGCACTCTGTTCGCAGTGTGATTGGCGCGATTGGCAGGATTTTCTGGCAGCAAGTGTTGCCAAGCAGTGATCCAGGTAACGTGGCAACTTCCTCTGCAACTGTGGCACTCTGGGAAAACCTGTGCTACATCAATGAGGCCCAGGTGTGTGTGCGTGAGTGCATATGTGCGTGCGTGTGTGTGTTGGCAGGTGGACCTGCATGACTGCCAAAGCAGACAAAATGCAAGCGGTCCTTCACTATCTTAGTCCTGCTTTGAAAAAGACATCATCATCATTGTGAAAGAACACTTAATGTGTAAAAAGTACAGTTCGATGAGCGTCATCAAGGAAAAATACTCGTCTCTGATTGGCTGATAGCTAACTGATACTCTAACAAACTACATGCCTTGATCATTTCTTTTATTCTTCTTTTCTAAAAATCTACATAAGATTGGATATGAACTAAAACCTTTGTCTTTTTATAAACAGGGACGTCCACAGACAGCGGCGGTGAGACGCTCCCATCTGACAGCCACATTTACGCCAGCGAGTTAGGAGAAATGTTACGCGCAGTATGTTCCCTAGTCGGAGGAGGGTCGGAGGAGAGATTTGAGGTTTGGGTTTTGTTTAGGTGATGAACGACAGCCAGAGAATTAACGAAACACAAATAAACTGAACCTGTTCAGATGGATTCCATGTGTGTGTGTGAAAGGATCAGGCAGTGTGATCAAACCCAAGAAAAATACTACACAGACACAGAGCAGGAAAAGAAATTGTGTTCTTTCCAGAGAGAGAGAGAGAGAGAGAGAGAGACGGGGGGATAACAGGATCCAAAAGTAGGTCATTATTGCATATATCATATTTGTCCTACATTAAACCCGAGTACGGCAACATTACACACAGTCAACGCTGTGGGTCTAAACCACAATCTCTCTCTCTCTCACTGTCTCTTTCTCTCTGTTTGTCTTTCTCTCTCCCTTTGTGTCTCTCAATGTCTCTGTCTCACTTTCACCCTGTTTCTTATTCTGTCTCTCTCACTCTGACTCTGCAAATGTGTTTCTCTCTCTCACTGCCTGTCTCTCTCTTACACTGTGAGTGTGTGTATGTGTGTTGCTCTCTCTCTCTACCTGTCTGTCTCTCTCTTACAATGTGTGTGTATGTTGCTCTCTCTACCTGTCTTTCCCTCTCTTACTGTGTGTGTGGGTCTCTCTCTCTCTCTCTTTGCCTGTCTGTCTCTCTCTTACACTATGTATGTATGTATGTATGTGTGTGTGTATGTTGCTCTCTCTCTCTCTCTACCTGTCTTTCTCTCTCTTACTGTGTGTGTGTCTCTCTCTCTCTCTCTGTCTGTCTCTCTTACACTGTGTGTGTGTTGCTCTCTCTGTGTGGGTCTCTCTCTCTCTCTTTGCCTGTCTGTCTCTCTCTTACACTGTGTGTGTATGTGTGTGTGTGCGCGCACGCGCATGTTGCTCTCTCTCTTTCTTACACTGTGTGTGTGTTGCTCTCTCTCTCTAGCTCTGTGTGTGTGTCTCTCTCTCTCTTTGCCTGTCTGTCTCTCTCTTACACTGTGTGTTGCTCGCTCTCTCACACTGTGTGTGTGTGTTGCTCTCTCTCTCTCTAGCTCTGTGTGTGGGTCTCTCTGCCTGTCTGTCTGTCTCTCTCTTACACTGTGTGTTGCTCGCTCTCTCTCTCACACACTGTGTGTGTGTTGCTCTCTCTCTCTCTCTCTCTCTCTAGCTCTGTGTGTGTGGGGGTCTCTCTCTCTCTTTGCCTGTCTGTCTCTCTCTTACACTGTGAGTGTGTGTGTGCGCGCGCGCGTGTTGCTCTCTCTCTCTCTTTGCCTGTCTGTCTCTCTCTTACACTGAGTATGTGTTGCCCTTTCTCTCTGTCTCTCTTTTACACTGTGTGTGTTGCTCTCTCTCTCTCTCTCTCTCTCTAGCTCTGTGTGTCTCTCTCTCTCTCTCTTTCTTTGCCTGCCTCTCTCTTACACTGTGTGTGTGTTGCTCTCTCTCTCTCTCTCTAGCTCTGTGTGTGTGTCTCTCTCTCTCTGCATGTCTCTCTCTTACACTGTGTGTTGCTCTCTCTCTCTCTACCTGTCTTTCTCTCTCTTACTCTGTGTGTGTGGGTCTCTCTCTCTCTTTGCCTGTCTGTCTCTCTCTTACACTGTGTGTGTTGCTCTCTCTCTCTTTGCCTTTCTGTCTTTCTCTTACACTGTGTGTGTTACTCTCTCTCTCTCTGCCTGTTTGTCTCTCTCTTACACTGTGAGTGTGTGTGTTGCTCTCTCTCTCTCTTTGCCTGTCTGTCTCTCTCTTACACTGTGAGTGTGTGCTGCTCTCTCTCTCTTTGCCTTTCTCTTACACTGTGTATGTGTGTTGCTCTCTCTTTCTCTGTGTGTTTCTCTCTGTCTGTCTCTCTCTCTCTTACTCTGTCTCTCTCTCTACCATCTCTCTCACTCTGTGTATATGTGTTTGTGTCTTTGTTACTGTGTCTCTCTGTGCCTGTATGTGAGCATGTGTTTCTGTCTCTCTACTTCTGTGCGTCTCCCTCACTCTGTCTCTCTTTCTCTGTCTGTCTTTGACATGTGTGTGTGTCTCTCTCTCTTTCAGTGTAATAACTGCCTTTGTGCCAAGACAAAGACTACGTCTGAACACATCTGTGTGTTTTCCAAGTACGTCTTTAAAATAGCCCTCACTGACCCGACGTGACCTGCTGATGCGTGCGCGTGTGTGTGTGTGTGGCACAGTTACCACACATGAGACGCTCAGCGTGATTTGATCCTGATTGATTGTGAATTGGATCGGTTTGAATTTGGTACTCTCTGTATAAAACTATTTATGATGTCACAAAGCAGCTTCGACTCTATGAGGTCTGATACGCAAATTATTACAGGATGTCGTGGCTGAGCATAGAGCAGAAAAGCTAGCGAGCTCTCTGAGAATACAAGGACACAAATCGAGACTCGGATATTGAAGCGGTCTCTTTTTCTGAACATGTTTCTCGATGCTGTTTTATGAGTTTCTTCTGAATTAAAAGATGATACGCAAATGAGTCGATACAGATTATTTTATCATGGCTACCTCGAGCTTTTATTCCGGTACAGCTTTAGAGTCCGATTGTCAATTTGTGTTGGTGATTATGGAAGCTGGCACTTCATTTCAGACGACACTCAAAATAACCATTTTATATACAGTAAACTATATAGTGCTCTCTCTCTCCGTCTCTCTCTCTGTCTCTGTCTCGCGCACACACACTGACTCTCTCTGTCACTCGTCCATGTAGGAGTCGAATCTGGGCGCCGAGCCATGCTGCATAGATCAACGCAACCTGCCAGCTCTCTCTATATACAGTCTCTCCATCCCTCTTTTCGCTCCATATCATGTGATAATCGGGACCCTGCTCTTTCCAACACCTCTCCTAAGCATGGCGGCCATGTCACTAGACGGGCGATGTCTCCATGCCGACCGACACTGCCCTCGTCGCACCTTGGATTTTGCCCAAGCAAGGTTTACTGGGACACACGGTTGCCATGGCACCAGTCAAAATCAAAGCCAATCGCGATGAAGAATGGCTTGTGTGTGGAAAGGGGGGGGGCGGGGCCGCTAAGAGTTTGCTTGGTTTTTTTTGGTTTTTTTTTCTTTGGAAAGACTGCAGAACGGATAGCAAGTGTGTCAACTTATTACTACACAAGTAAAAAGTTTTAAATAAAATTCTGGGAGTTTTTTAGGTTAAAACATGACTAAAATAAATTCTTTACCGGAGATCAAAATAAGTCTTGGTCATTTTTAAACAGGGATACATAACAGCTATTAACATAAAAAACGCTGAAATTCTAAATCATAAAATGAAAACGTACACTTAAAGCAAGAGTGATTCGCAATAAATTCAATAATAGAGTTCATTCATCTGTCCTTCGTGCAAACCGGTGACTGACTTTACACCAAGCGAAGGTGCGACTGGAGGCATTAGCAGCTAGTTGGCACCCAAGTCTTACTGGCAAACTGGTGTGTACGCAATACACACACACACACACACACATGCTCTGCGGTAAAGCTGGCACTATCGTCTAGACCTCAGCATCGGTCACCACGAATGCCGTCCTGTGCTGTCATGGCAACCGGAGGCCAAGACCCGGACACCAGACGGAGTGTCAGGTGCCAGACGACACTGAACTTCACACATGCATGCACATAAATGTACATGCCACCGTTCACAAACACGTACAGGTTATCCGTGAGGAGCTTATCGTATGACAGTCATCTCTAAAAACACACATAGTCGCACGCAGACAAACCCTGTCACGCTGTTCCACTGCACTGCTTTCTCTTTCTCTCACTCTATCACCCTGTTATGTGTGTAAACAAACAACAAGCTTTCCTCTCCTCCACACAGCGTGGAGCCACATGGAGGGGGGCGAGAGAGAAGAGATGCTCTTCCTGTTCAATTCTGAGCTACACACATTCATTTGGTTTTGGATTTAGGGTCCTGTGTGGTGGGGTGGGTGTGGGTGTAGAGTGTGTTAGAGTGGATTTACTGTCTTGCCTTCCCTCTTCCCTCATTTCTATTCGATTAGACAGCCAAGATTTGCTGGGTTGACGTCTGAACGTGTCACATGCCTAAACAAACCGACAAATGAAGGATGAAGTTGCGCCACTTGGTTAGCTAGTGAGCTTACTATAACATCTGAACAGTTATTCGAACCAGCATCTGTTATATTTTTCAATTACGTTGTGTAGCAGTAAAAAAGTTTCACTGGTTCAGCTTGCATCAGGTGGCTCGTTGTGTGAAAGTTTCACAGGTGGATTTCTCACAATCTGGTTCCACCCACCAGTCAGCTCCGCCCTATCACATAGCAAATACTAACCAGAGCATCAGCGACGCAGTAGCTCACATGGCCATACTATGAGAAACCAGACTCGTTCATAATTAGCTAAGCTGCTCTTCATGACAACAATTAGAGCAATTTGATCTTCAAAAAAAACCAATCTGAATAAAAATCCACTGAAAACTCAGTGAGGAGTAGCGATTTTTGTGAATTGTGGACAGATGGACAGACGTACGTACGTCATGTGATGGCAACAGTTCCTCGCCCTATGGCCGGTGAGCTAACAAAGGACAGCGAAGGCAAACATAAACTTCCTCCGAGATACGTGAATCCAGTGTCAAAGGGCAGAATAACACACAAAGAGGAAAGTGCTATCTGCCCTCTTCCACATATGTGAGCTCACAGATGCCTACGATTGGCTAGCATCATTGTGAATGGCACAGGAGACAGAGTATGCCCCTCCCACCCAGAAAGCACTATCAAGTCTACACTCTCTTGACTCCTGGCCAAGGATAATGCTTTTCTATTGCGCAGGTTCGTCATTTCTGTCGCATTAATTAACAGCTGACGTAAGCTAACATACATAAACATAAATCTTGAAATATTTAACACTACAGAGCAGCCGTAAGGAAGAATAACATTTCACCTGTGTCAGACTCGATGTTTATACTGTCATAAACATCTGTATCTGTGCTTCCCTCTCCTGTCTCATGGTCATTTCCTCTTCATTGTCTTAAGACCATGTCCAAACTGTTGCTTCTAGGCATGTAATGATTTACCCAATTCAGCATTCGATTTGATTCACAATATGCAGTTCACAATTCAATTTTCTCATGACAATTTTGAAAAAAAAAAAGTAATGAAAATTTTATTACGGAAAAAATGCAACATTTAATTTCTTATTCTTTATCAACTTAAATATTCATTTTGTTAAGATTTGCACTACCTTCATTTGCTTCTCTCTTCTTTAGCTTTCAGTAGTTTGTAAAAAGAGAGCTGTGATTTCATGTTAAATTTATTTATACAGTCAATCACACAACAACTCTTTCCCATGTTTTCGTGGCATTAGAGCTGTGTTACTTCTGCCTTGGGTGAAGTCATGTGTATTCCCTCTATTGTGCATTATTGTGCTCTCTGCAGTCTAAATAACATAATTACAGCTAGGAAAAATTAAAGCCCTGGTCAAACTACAGCTTGTGATGGGTTTGCGAATACTTGGCGGTAAAAAATTGGTAGTATTGCCACCAATCATGCGATGCACACAGCAAATGTTCTCTGAGCTTCGTGAGTTGTTATTTAGTGTGTTTCCGCCTTATGAGTGGCCAAAAACGTCATGAAAAATTTCAGTGCATGCACTGAAATTTGGTGGCAATGTTTTTGTTGGCAAACTAAGTGGCGAATACTCACAGATCAGTCTGGGAATACTTCCTGAAGCTCGGGGAAGCATTGTCACCCAAACGCCTCATTTTCATCGATAACCCATCGCAAAGCATTGCGAGCTGTAGTGTGGCCGTAGCCTAAGAGATTACGCAGCCTGATAATAATCATAATTCATTGTTTATTTCATCAATTCAAATCATCATAAATTTGTGATTTATCGTCACATGATATATTGTTACATGCCTAGTTGCTTCACAAAGCTGTGAGTCAGCTCTGAGTCTCTGAGATTGTGTCTCTTCGGAAAATGCTGCTACCCTTTCAATGCATTCCACCAAGGATCCCAGCTCACTGCTCTTAAATTGTGTGCAGAGACAAATCACTAATTTTGCCTCTTGCAACAATGTTTTGTCTTTTTTTTCATTTACATCCAGTTGTGATGAGTGAACCAGAATCCAATCCAAGCATTAAGAATTTCATTCAATTGGGAGGTTGAAGGGTAGCCTATTCTGCTCATTCGTGTATCTAAATTTTAAATGAAGAAGGTTTTGGCTTTGCTTTTTCTTTGGGGAAGCGGTACACAACATGCATCACTTCTGTGGGCTCGTTTTACTGGGCGTGCTTTGAAAATGTCAGCGTAAACTGGAACAGAGTTGAATTTGAGTGAGTGCAGCAGCAAGGTGTCAAAGCCAATCCAGAACGACGTCCAGAGTGGTGGTGGTGCATAGCGATTTTTGGCTGTAGCTGGTCTAAAGGCTCTTGTCTGTTTAGCAGCTCTGGGATTTGAACACGTAACCTTCCTATCACTTACAGAGCATCAAGCAAAAATTTAGAAATTTTTACTTTTAAACATTACAAATCCCAGCTTTCAGACCTTTGATTTAAGGCAGCGGCTAATTAAGAAGCGTTTAACAGTTGACTTGGGTGCGTAAGGAACGAGGATGAACAATAAACTGTGCAGTCCTGAGAGACATCAAACAAACAACAATTCTTAGAAACAGAAGATCTTAAGACAAGACAACGATGTAACTTTGTCCTCTCTAGTGGCAGCAATAAAAGATTGAGAAAATGAACGACATAATGTCATGAGAGCTGTTGGCACAAATGACAGGATACAAGTCCTCAAAGCAGCAGCTTGAACTGCTGTAGAGTAAAGGAACGACATGACACTGAAGTGGAACGTGAAAGGGAGTATAATGGAGCCGCACCAAGCAGTGTATAGAAAACTCAAATGTTTCTGGCCTTTCCTGAGATTTAACAGAATGAATACTGGGACACAGACGCAGTTAGTTCGACTGAGAGATATTGGAAACGGTTTCATTGTTACACTAAAATTTCACTACACTTGTGTCTTGTTTGTTTAATTGTCAAAAAAAGTATTTAATCGTTGTGTTGGAAAGCTGCATGGAGACAGAGACGGGGGGGTGGGGGGGTGGGGTGTTAAGGCCAGGATTGAGTGCTCTGAAATGCAGGAAGAGAATGGGTGAAAAGAGAAAGAAAGAAAGAAAGAAAGAAAGAAAGAAAGAAAGAAAGAAAGAAAGAAAGAAAGAAAGAATCAGAGGGAGAGAGGTTGGCACAGATGAGCTTCTGGCACCTTCTACACACAGCTCACCGAAACCAGTGCCAAAAAAACGGCAGACTGGGCTGTACCCATCTCTCTTTCTCTCTCTCTCTCTCTCTTTTGTCTCATGCTATAGCTGTCTTCATTAACATACTGTATTCCTAAAATAGCAAAATCTACCAATACGCTAATAATCACTAACAACAGAAACACTGTTTGTGCTTGTGCGTATGTTGCGTGCTAATTTGTAATTAAAACTGTAAAAATAAAAATTAAAAAAAATCTCTTTCTCTGTGTTAATTTAAAAAAGTAACATTGTTAAAAATAAAGCATAATATATTTATTAGAAACGTGTTTATTAATAATAGACAAATGTGTGATTATGTATAAGAGTACTGCAGCGAGTTTGTGAATAAAGACGTGTATGATGATGGAGACTGTAGAAATACCTGCCAGAATGAAGTGATAAAGTCATCACCTCACAACATCACATCGCATCACAACACACCACCTCATGTCACCTCACAACACTTCATATCACAATCACATCTCCTCACCTCACATCACTTCATATTACATAATCATATCGCCTTACATCACTTCATATTACATCATCACATCGCATCACACCATTTCATATCACATGATCACATCACTTCGTATCACATGATCACATCACATCACAGCATCACATCACCTCATCATCATATCTCATCACATCACTTCGTATCACATCGCATCACATCATCACTACATAGTACATCATCACCTCATATCATCACATCACTTTGTATCACATCGCATCACATCATCACTACATAGTACATCATCACATCACATCATCACCTCACATCATCACATCACTTCATATCACATCACAACATCGCATCACAGCATCACATCACTTCATATCACATCAACACCTCACATACTGCTAGATTGTGCTCACATCAGGATTATAAGTACAGCATACTGAATGTATATGCTATTTTACATAGGATATTCTGAAACTGAAACCTCTGCCTCTGTTAATCACACAAACACACACAAAAATAACAAAAGAATAAAAGAAACTGGAAATGCTGAAGAAAGAAAGAAAGAAAGAAAGAAAGAAAGAAAGAAAGAAAGAAAGAAAGAAAGAAAGAAAGAAAGAAAGAAAGAAAGAAAGAAAGAAAGAAAGAAAGAAGTGGATGGTGATTTTTCTCTTGCACCTATTTAGAAGCCAAACTCTCTCTAATCTCCTCATACGGAAATTAATATAAAGCTCATATAGAGTTCTTCATGTTTATAATTTGATAATAATAATAATAATAATAATAATAATAATAATAATAATAATTTATATACCGCCTTTCTCAAAATCCAAGGTCGCTTTACAATTATGGGAAAAGAAAAGTCCACCAAATAAAGGTCAGGATGTCATTCCAATGGTGTAGCAGCCACAGTCCCACCAAAAGGTGCACAAAAACGAGTCCCACACCGCCAGCACAGCCGCGATGCCACCAGGCAACATCACTCGGAACACCATGCCATGGATCCACAAAGCGAACACAGACGCACCACCACGCAGAGTGCTGGTATGTCCCAAACCGCCTGCACAGCCACCGCGACGCCACCGATCAACATCGCTCAGAATATCATGCCAAGCGCTAAAGCACTGCTGCACAGAGCGCTGGACAACCACGATGTTAAAATGAGCAAGAAGCTCACTGCAGTTCATAGCTAGAAGCATAGGCATCACCCACAGTGAACCAAGGCCTGGAGGGAACCGACACTCAAAACTGGGTCTGGAGCTACACCACAGCCAGCGAACAAAAGCACTCAAACAAAAACATCAAACTACACAAACACAAAAAAGAAAATCAAAAGAGAAAATAAAATAAAAATAAAACGCTCCGGTGAGAAGCGGCAGCCAGAATGCACACGGCGCACTCTCAACCAGAAAAGGAAATGAAAAACAAAAACACATTGATATGTGTGTTACAGTGCGCTTGAGTGTGTTTTAGGGTGTTTGAGTGTTACAGCATGTTACCGTGTGTTACAGCATGTTGGAGTGTGTTACTGTGTGTTACAGCATGTTGGAGTGTGTGTCAGTGTGTGTTACAGTGTCAAGTCAAGTCAAGTTTATTTGTATAGCGCTTTTAACAATAAACATTGTCGCAAAGCAGCTTTACAGAATTTGAACGACTTAAAATATGAGCTAATTTTATCCCTAATCTATCCCCAATGAGCAAGCCTGTGGCGACGGTGGCAAGGAAAAACTCCCTCAGATGACATGAGGAGGAAACCTTGAGAGGAACCAGACTCAAAAGGGAACCCATCCTCACCTGGGCAACAACAGACAACATGACTATAACATTAACAGTACTAACATAAAGTCAGCTTCATTGATGCTATAAACCCCCCACCGACGGGGTACAGTGTTTGTGTGTCTGTGTGTTACAGCATGTTAGAGTGTGTTACTGTGTGGGTTAGAGTGTGTTACAGTGTGTTAGTGTGTGTTAGAGTGTGTGTTATAGCATGTTAGAGTGTGTTACAGTGTGTTAGTGTGTGTCACAGCATGTTAGAATGTGTTACTGTGTTACAGCATGTTAGAGTGTGTTAGAGTGTGTTGCAGCATGTTAGAATGTGTTAGTGTGTTACAGCATGTTAGAATGTGTTAGAGTGTGTGTTACAGCATGTTACAGTGTGTTAGAGTGTGTTGCAGCATGTTAGAATGTGTTAGTGTGTTACAGCATGTTAGAATGTGTTAGAGTGTGTGCTACAGCATGTTACAGTGTGTTAGAGTGTGTTGCAGCATGTTAGAATGTGTTAGTGTGTTACAGCATGTTAGAATGTGTTAGAGTGTGTGCTACAGCATGTTACAGTGTGTTAGAGTGTGTTGCAGCATGTTAGAATGTGTTAGTGTGTTACAGCATGTTAGAATGTGTTAGAGTGTGTGTTACAGCATGTTACTGTGTGTTAGAGTGTGTTGCAGCATGTTAGAATGTGTTAGTGTTACAGCATGTTAAAGTGTGTTACAGCATGTTACAGTGTGTTAGAGTGTGTTGCAGCATGTTAGAATGTGTTAGTGTGTTACAGCATGTTAGAATGTGTTAGAGTGTGTGTTGCAGCATGTTAAAGTGTGTTACAGCATGTTACAGTGTGTTAGAGTGTGTTGCAGCATGTTAGAATGTGTTAGAGTGTGTTACAGCATGTTAGAATGTGTTAGAGTGTGTGTTGCAGCATGTTAAAGTGTGTTACAGCATGTTAGAGTGTGTTGCAGCATGTTAGAATGTGTTAGAGTGTGTGTTACAGCATGTTACAGTGTGTTAGAGTGTGTTGCAGCATGTTAGAATGTGTTAGAGTGTGTTACAGCATGTTAGAATGTGTTAGAGTGTGTGTTACAGCATGTTACAGTGTGTTAGAGTGTGTTGCAGCATGTTAGAATGTGTTAGTGTGTTACAGCAT
This sequence comes from Neoarius graeffei, assembly GCF_027579695.1. Lineage (NCBI taxonomy): Eukaryota > Metazoa > Chordata > Actinopteri > Siluriformes > Ariidae > Neoarius > Neoarius graeffei. Next base: position 56,042,467 of record NC_083586.1, read on the forward strand.
GTTAGAATGTGTTAGAGTGTGTGTTACAGCATGTTAAAGTGTGTTAGAGTGTGTTGCAGCATGTTAGTGTGTATCAGTGTGTGTTACAGCATGTTTAAGTGTGTTAGTGTGTGGGTTATTGTGTGTTAAAGCGTATGATAGTATGTGTTAGAGTGTGTGTTACAGTGTGTAATCAAGTGGTCAAGTGTGTGTTACAGCGTGTAATCAAGTGGTCAAGTGTGTGTTACAGTGTGTTAGAGTGTGTGTTACAGTGTGTAATCAAGTGGTCAAGTGTGTGTTACAGTGTGTTAGAGTGTGTGTTACAGTGTGTAATCAAGTGGTCAAGTGTGTGTTACAGCGTGTAATCAAGTGGTCAAGTGTGTGTTACAGTGTGTAATCAAGTGGTCAAGTGTGTGTTACAGTGTGTTAGTGTGTGTGTTAGAGTGTGTAATCAAGTGGTCAAGTGTGTGTTACAGTGTGTTAGAGTGTGTGTTACAGTGTGTAATCAAGTGGTCAAGTGTGTGTTACAGTGTGTTAGAGTGTGTGTTACAGTGTGTAATCAAGTGGTCAAGTGTGTGTTACAGCGTGTAATCAAGTGGTCAAGTGTGTGTTACAGTGTGTTAGAGTGTGTGTTACAGTGTGTAATCAAGTGGTCAAGTGTGTGTTACAGTGTGTTAGAGTGTGTGTTACAGTGTGTAATCAAGTGGTCAAGTGTGTGTTACAGCGTGTAATCAAGTGGTCAAGTGTGTGTTACAGTGTGTAATCAAGTGGTCAAGTGTGTGTTACAGTGTGTTAGTGTGTGTGTTAGAGTGTGTAATCAAGTGGTCAAGTGTGTGTTACAGTGTGTTAGAGTGTGTGTTACAGTGTGTAATCAAGTGGTCAAGTGTGTGTTACAGTGTGTTAGAGTGTGTGTTAGAGTGTGTAATCAACAGGCTTTCGTCTAAACGGGGGAACAGGGCGCTGCACCCTCTTACTCTCGGCGTGCGCCCCCTTACCGACTCCGTGAAAACATCCCAGCAACACCACGTGACAATGTGTCTGATCATCAAATACGTTATAATTGCTCCAAAAATATTCCAATCATAGTAGATACACCGCCAGACGGTGCAAAAACAATCCGAATTGGCGTTTTCCAGACTGAGGTGCCATGTTGTTTAGTTGTTTACTTGTCGCGGCTGCTCTCGCGAGATTTGACATGGGTTACATACAAGGTCAGCTGACTTGTCGAGCGAGATTTCTCGAGACTGAATGACCTTTCACCCACCGGCGCGGGAGCTTTTGACAGAAGTAGTTCGCGAGTTGTTTTTGTTGACACTTGGGCATTTAAAGATGTCATCCCACGGCACGAAACGGAAGAAAGCCAAAGACTGTCTGGGGCAGAAGAAGATTACTTCTTTCTTTTTCAATGTTGACAGACAATTTGTTACAATTTCCCTCTCAGATAGCCTCAGAATGTCCCATTGGAGCATTTTTCAAAGGCTTTGCACGGCGGGGGGGGGGGACAACCGGCACCATCTCCCCCCCCGCTTCGCTCCCTCGCCATGGTGAGCGCCCTCATACTAAATTTTTCTAGAAAAAACCCTGATCAAGTGGTCAAGTGTGTGTTACAGTGTGTTAGAGTGTGTGTTACAGTGTGTAATCAAGTGGTCAAGTGTGTGTTGCAGTGTGTAATCAAGTGGTCAAGTGTGTGTTACAGTGTGTTAGAGTGTGTTACAGTGTGTAATCAAGTGGTCAAGTGTGTGTTACAGTGTGTTAGAGTGTGTAATCAAGTGGTCAAGTGTGTGTTACAGTGTGTTAGAGTGTGTGTTACAGTGTGTAATCAAGTGGTCAAGTGTGTGTTACAGCGTGTAATCAAGTGGTCAAGTGTGTGTTACAGTGTGTGTTTATGTATGCGTTACAGCATGTTACAACACGTTACAGTGTGGTCAAGTGCGTGTTACAGAATGTTAGAGTATGTGTTTATGTGTGTTACAGCATGTTAGAGTGTTACAGTTCAAGTGTGTGTGTGTGTGTGTGTGTCTTAGAGAATGTGTCAGTGTGTGTTCGAGTGTATGTGTGTGTTACAGTCTGTGTTACAATGATGTACTTTCCCACTGTGGATTTTATTTCCAGAGGAGAAAATCAGACACAGCTGATAATGAAGATCCGACCATAAACATTCAGTTGAACTGCTTCCCACTTACAGTTAGTGTGACACTCGGCCTCTGTGTGTGTGTGTCACTCCCAACTCTCCTATAATTTCACTGTGTTCTTTAAACCAAACTTGCATCTGTATGTGTGCATATGAGGTGTGTGTGTGTGTGTGTGTGTGTGTGTGTGTGTGTGTGTGTGTGTGTGTGTGTGTTGGTCTGAACGTCTGAACCCCAGCAGGGCGCAGCACTCTGACTCCAAACTCGCTGTGCAGCCAAAGAAGTGAGCTTTGGAGAAGATTTAGAGATTTGTTTTGCTTTTCTCTCTCTGTCTCTTTTCTGAAAGCCGGACATTATTTTTTCATTAATCTTGTGAGAGCTCTGATCCGCCTGCAGTGAGGTGCTGAAATAAAAATTTAAACTGCGACATGATGTAATTCTGTGTGTGCGCGTATGTGTGTGTTAATGTGCACACGCGTGTTTGTGTGTGTTCTGTCCTGGCTATCTCGCCGTGTCTAGCGCTGAGTGACTAACAGCTTCAACACTCTGTCATCTGTCTGTTATTCTTTTTTACACACACACACACACACACACACACACACACACACACACACACACACACACGTTATTTCTCTGTCCTTTCTGACACCGTAATTCAGCTTACTTCAGCAGCAATAATGATCCATATATAAACATTTCAATGCTAAGCACAAATTTTCTGTACATTGTTATATTTTTCTTTTTCATTCTTTCACCAGCTCTCATTTTTTTTCCCTCTCTCTCTCCCTCTGAGCTTCGTTTTTGTTCCAAATTCCGGTTTTGGCATGGTTCGGGATGGTCTCTGAGAGGCGGAGGAAAAACCTAAAATGGCCGAAGTCGCACATTTCACACCTCCTAAACAGTATGACTTCAAATTTCCTCTGCAGCACGTTTAACACGAAATACTGAACTCTAATAACGTAGCATCGTTAGTCATAAAAATGTGCACCTATCAAAATATCCTAATGTTAGCATTCGATCTTAAAAAAAGAAGTAACTGGACTTGTTTTTCACGTTTAAAAACATATGCTTCCTTGATGAGTTTCTACAAATGTCCTCAACAGAACGGTAAAACTATCAAATAAAAAACGTCAGGAAACATTTATTTGATTAAACAAGCAACTATTTAAATAAATATATCAGGATTTGGTTAACATTTAGAACATATTTTAAGCCTGTATTTTACAGTAATTGTGAAGTTGCAATCACAATATGTAACTTCCTGGATTAAACAGGATTGTGATATTAGTGCATTCACATAAAGATTTTACTGCTCTGATTAAATTATAAACTCCATATTCACTATGTTTTCACAAAACTTTCATCACTAAACAAGAGCTATACGATTGCTTGTGGTTGCGCTTTGTTTTATTTATTATTTATTTACTGTACACTTATTTGTTTTGTTGCTTTTATTTTATAGTCCAACTATGTATACATTTGGCATTTAAAAGATTGCGAGAAGCATCAGCTGAAGTTGTGTAGAAACCAGGTGTTCAGATTCATGAAACGTGAAACGAATTTTACGGAGCAAAAACGAACACTGATTTGAGCATAAACGATGAATCGACTTCAGCTGCGTGGAAATCGCTCCCAAAGCTCCTGTCCCTTATATACGTCTTTTATTTACATGTCATGTGCATGTAACACACTCATACACACCTCATTTACACTGAACACGCCTTAATTTCAGCAAATTGCTTATTTTATGCAAAGTAATTCATAGTGAAGCATTCAGCAGGCTATCCTAAATCCCATAAAAGACATAAACAGAAACGGAGGGAATAAATTTCAGAGAAGATGAGTTAGACAGACATTCTTTCACCTCACGCTGCTGAAAATAATAAAATTAAAAAAGCAGTAACAGAAGCATTCTCTGTTTTTAATAAAACTGTTTAACGTTAATATCAGGTAGGAAACTAAATCGTTGAATACCTCAAACAGGTCAGATTTAACTGATGTCTGATTTATGATTATATAAATTATATAAATATCGGTAAGAAGTTATTTATGATCAAAATAAACAAATACAGTGAATGAAATGAAACAATGAGAAGCAGACTAGCAAAATGGCATCTGCCGTGTTTTAGCATTAATATGAAATTTTGTTATCACTACAGACGCCACGATGCCACTTTTCCTGAACTCTTAATTACCGCTGTCCATCCAAAAAATTATTCTTTATAAACCACTAAGCTTTAAAATGATTTTTTTTGAACTGGAAAAAAATCCATAACTACAAACACAACTTGGACAAAACTGCAGCTTTCGCGCAAAAATCACTCAGACTGCAAATTGTTCTAAAAAATGGAAGGTATAATTATTAAAAAAAATCAGTTCTAACAAAAACTACAAATTGTATTTTTATATGGTTTCAAATTATAATATTTTCCAATTGTTATAGGATCAGAATCAAATAACTGTTTTATTTTTTCAAATCCTGGATGTCATCTCTCGTAATAACCAGCAGATCTGATGCTCAGTGTCAGCATCGGGCCGATACCAGCACACACACACACAAACAAACAACAGTAGATCAGATATCAGATCCTGCAGCAGAATTGGAATTGGATTTGGAAAAGAAATTCGTTTTTGAAATGGGAAATGTTTACACCTAAAGCCATGACCGTTTTTTTCTTTTGTCAGGATTGACTGGATTATACTTATATTTGTATATCCATACTGTACTTGATAGTATATCTATATGTTAGATTTATAATGTATGTGAAAGCGTGTGACTGTAAAGTGCTTCAGTTAAAATAGCAGCATTTAAAAACATTAGTTTCGGCTAATTGTTAAGGTTTCAGTATTGGTATCGGAAAAGACAACGTGGTATGGCGCCATGGCCAGGAATAAGCTCAAAAACCCTGCTCTGATCTCTTTAATGATCTCACCAGCTCAAGCACTTCATGTTCACGGTGCCTTTTGTATACAAACGAGCCTGTTTACTGAACTAATGAGCTGGTAAAGATGTCGCTGTGCAGCCGGATTCACATTTACAGATCACACACTGACGCTAAACACCATTAGATTTTACTATGAGGTGTGTTACTGTAATGTTTATGGTTGCTACACTATTACTCCATATATTTTCTACACTAGAAAAAGATGACTAAGATGTCGATGATGATGTGTAAGGAAACTTCAGGAATTTGTATACACTCGTTTCAATGTGACGAACGAACAGCCAATTTGACTTCCGATTTCTTGATTTAAAATTGCAAAAACATGCAGTGCAAATACTTTTTTTTCCCCTACACTGGCTGAAGGAATACGATGTGGAAAAGAACCATGCTCGTGATGATCTTTTTAGTCATGATTGTGCTGTCAGACTGATACAATAACGAATAAAGCTAATTATTCTATCCTAATTATTCTAAAGTTAATTATTCTATCCACATTCATTGGATATGAGCAATCGCAAGCTCTGATTGGCTACTCTATTACTAGGATATCAGCTCATATACAATGAGTAGAGAAAAACAAAATGGCAGCTTTGTTATCAAGTATTTAAAATAAACAGAAACAGAAAAGAATATAGGTGTTGGTAATGCACCTTTAAGTCGGTTAGCCAACCACCAAAAAACCTTAAAGAAGAAGAAGAATAAAATGGCGGAGCATGTTGCTGAACCAACTGAAGATGAAATAAAAACTCTACTCGAAAACAAAACCACCCAAAAATACAAAAAAAAAAAACGCAAGAAAAGATGTAATAAATGTAATTTGATGGTAAGAACATAGTTTTTTTTTTCCAACGGTTTGTTTACATTCTAAGTGGAAATGATTTTGTCGGACGTTTTGTATAAAGTTTTTATCGAATTTGCAAAATGATTAAAGTAAAAACGTTCTGTTTCTCAAAATCCAGTGAATGCGGATAGAATAAAACAATTATTCCACTCAATCTCATCGTACACGGCTTATAGACAACTTGGTGCTACGCACCTCGTTGGTTATCAGCTCACGTACAACTCGATTTTGTGGAATAACTGTTAAATGTATTTTTATAATTCGCTGAAATGTAACAGTGACTAAAGTATTGAAAAAAAAAACTCTGAAGGTGTTTAGGAGGAAACACGGCCACACTCGCTACCAGCGGTCGGTCCATGCCATACACATTCTCCCTCACCCTACACTCTCTCTCTCTTACACTTATCTTTAACACCTTGTTGCAAGCGCTCTTACATTAACGGCTTTGTTTGTGTTTGTGCTGGGAAAGAAGAGGGCTGTATTAAAGTGTGGAACATGGCTGAGCCTGTTTGCTCATGGCAAGATGCAACACACACACACACACACACACACACACACACACACACACACACACACACACAAAGAAGTAAGAAGCATCTTCCCACACCAATGGCCCTGAGGTTGTGCCAACCAGAACTATTGTACTCACAGCTCCCTGTCGCTCTCTCTCTCTCTCTTTCTCTCTCTCTGGCACACAAAAGGGGCGCTCACTACGCGAGACTGACAATGAAGGCAGCGTTTAGCAACGCTAAACAAAATGTTTACAAAAGCAATAATCACAAGGACAAAGAGCAGAGCTAGAAAAACAAATAAAAGTAACCAACTTGCTCCGCAAAAAAATACACACAGAGGACAAAAAAAAACGCTGCCGTTTTCTTTTTCTCCACAACATTCAGACACACATGCAGCAACATCACTGAATAAACAAACCATATGGATTACACAAAGCCACTTAAGAAAAGGAACATAAAATTTGATTTTGGCTGTGGCTCCTCAGAGGGCAAACATTAACAAACAAATAAAAATCATTCATCAGGTCTCGAGTATATATATATATATATATATATATATATATATATATATATATATATATATATATACACACACACCCTAAATAATCACACCCACACAGACGTACTTAGAAGAAGGTCTAGAAATACACCCTGCAAGCGTGTGTGTGTCGGGGAGGTGTATTGGCACGGAGTGCCAGCGGCAGTTCTGGATTCCCGCATGGCTTCCCGCGGGGTGCCGGGCTCAGCCGCGGCTATTTGGAGGCCGATAAAAGCAGCGGGGACACACTGGATTAGCAGCGATAAGATAACAGAACGCCGCAAGGGCTAACATTGTGAACGGGCAGCACACTGGCCAGCCCTGCCGGCACAAACATGGTGTGTGTGTGTGTGTGTGTCAGAGAGAGAGAGAGAGAGAGAGAATGGCAGACATGCTGGTAAATGGTAAATGAGATCCAGTAGCAGAGTTAATCCTCTATAACAATGAGGTCAGCCTTAAGTTTACTGTTTTATACACAAGACTCTGTTAAATATGTCTAACACAATAATGACCAAAGTTGTAACTCTTACAATAATATGCTGTTTTGGAGGAAAGAACAATAAATCCAACTCTGTAAGTCCTGTAACATCTATTGTTTTTTTGAGCAATATAGAGAAGTATGGAGCAATATAGAGCAGTATCGAGCAATATAGAGCAGTATCAAGCAGTATGGGGTAGTATCCAGCTGTATCCAGCAATATAGAGCAGTATGAAGTAGTATGGAGCAATATAGAGCAGTATGGAGTAGTATCAAGCAGTATGGGGCCGTATACAGCAGTATCAAGCAAAATAAAGCAGTATCGAGCAACACAGAGCAGTAAACAGTGATATCAAGCAATATAGAACAGTATTAAGCAGTATCGAGTAGTACAGAGCAGCATAGAGCAGTACAGAGCACTATTGAGCATTACTGAGCAGTATCAAGCAGTAAAGGGCAGTATCGAGCAGTATTGAGAAGTATCAAGCAACACCAAGCAATATGGAACAGTATAGAACAGTATACAGCACTATCAAGCAGTAGAGAGCAGAACTAAGCAGCACTGAGCAGTACAAAGCAATACTGAGCAGAGCAGCAGTGAGCCGTATCGAGCAGTACTGAGCAGAATCAAGCAACACTGAGCAGTATTAAGCAGTACTGAGCAGCACTGAGCCATAGTGAGCAGTATAGAGTAGTACTGAGCAGTATAGAGTAACACTGAGCAGTATAGAGTAGTACTGAGCAGTATGACACCACCACCACAAAAACAAAAAAACAAACAAACAAAAAAACACTGTGGATCAAATATTGGAGGAAAATTAAAGAATGAAATTGATCCAATCCTGCAACAAATATGAAAGACTGGAATTGAATTTGAAAAAAAAATGTCTTTATTATATTAGAAATGTTTACATCTTGTGTTTTTTGTTAGGACTGATTTTTATTATATTTATACAAGACAAGTCAAATAAAAACTTTTTTTTTTACACTGTCTCTTTTTTTTAATTATACACCTGTTTGCAATAAACAATCTCCATTTCATTCAATACACATTTTCTAGAAAAAAAATTATTTGATTTTAAGCTTTTCATTGTACTTTATTATATTTGCAATGTAAATCATTTTTCTGTGAATAAAGACTTACTGAATAAAACAGCCTGTGTTGTTATTTTATTCGTTATGTGTCTTTTTGTCTAGTGTTTCAATTTTAAAAAAAATCATCTTATAGACTATTCATTTTTAAAGAAAAAAATATCGGATATCAGATGATACTCGACGTTTCAGTATCAGTATCGGAAATGGAAAAGAAAAAGAGGTATCGTGCCATGCCTAGGTTTTTAGCTCTTTATTATCTGCTCAATTTGTGACAGTATTTTTTAAAAATATTTTTTCAATAAAAATTTCCAAAAGCAAACCTTAAATAAATAAACCATTTAAAATAAAATAATACATAAGAGGCCAGAGGACAAGTGTGTCTTCCACAATGGACATCATTTTTCTGGCTTATTTCCAAATGAAGCCTGAGATTATAGGCTTAAAGAATCAAGCAAAATCTGTGAAATGACACAGAGGTGTTATGTAACATTTATGATAAACTGTCATTGTGTGATTTCCTGAAATTTGTTCCTCAAGGTTTAGTGAGTTGCTCCAAATTGAGCCGCTGCAAAAATAAATACTGTGATACGTCCAGTGTATCATGGAAGGATATGAAACTCATACCGCACTCATTCCTGTACAGACAATATTTTTAAAAATGTACGTTATATTATACAATATCATGATGTACGTACGTCGTATACGTACACCGTTACTGTCACATGACTATTGCGTTTCCATTCTTGTGTGATCGACATGAAAATGTGAAGGGATACACTTCATTAATAATAAAGAGGAAAAAGAGATCTCTGAGTACTTTTCATTTATAACATTGTTATAACGTTATAATCAGCTCATCTACGATTAGATATGGGAATGGTCAGCATTATGAGTGAACACCTCAGATAAACATCTGTTTAGTGTGATACAAAGTTGATAATAAAATAAACACACACACACATAGAAACACGGCACTGTATCCATGGGGGTGAACATGAGCAGTGATATTTGGCAGAGAATAATTGAGTACGCACCACACCAATGCCCACACCTGCACACACACACAAACACACACACAATTCTAAAATACACTGCCAATGAGACAGCGGGCTGTGACTGGGAGACTGGCCACTTACTACACACAACCTAGTGGTATTAAGCCAATTAGAACAGAATGCTCTCTCTCTCTCTCTCGCTCTCTCTGTGTACATGAGTTCAGATGAGATCTGCTCTAATAATGAAGCTGCAATAAAACTCGGCACGATACGTCACAATTCCTTACGCCATTTTTACACGTCATATTGCCTGAGAGATGAAAGGAAGCCCTCAGGTACATCATTTCCCTAATTACAGTCATTACACCATTAAAAGGTGTGTGTTTTGAATGTTTAGGGTGTTTGTGTTGCAAAATCTTTCAGATATTTCTGAAATATAAACAGACCAAAAGTTTAAAAGCAATAATATCTCTAATAACTTTTTAACATTTTCTCTTAATGGATATATAACGATAGTATTCAACTAATTCATTCTTCTTCCTTTTTATTTTTCCTTTTTTTACCTTTAAGATGTAGTGTTTATCGGACACTATGCGCTCAGGTTCTCATAGTTAGATGCTACAGAAGGTCTGTGAATGTAAATGAGATCTGATGGATCTTTTTTCTCTAAGTAAATAACTTTTATTTAGAAGAAGCTGAAATAAATCAAAACACTCAACAGGGAAAGAAATGAGGTCACATGACGACGTTAAATAATTGGTTGATTGTGAAACGTGTTTCAGCGAAATACGAGAATGTGATGATGATGATGATGATGATGATGATGATGATGATGTGTTGTATAACTGAGCATGAGCCTGTTTGGTTTTGATGATGCCTCAGTTTGGTGTGTAACAGCTTCAGAAAATGTTTTACAAATCATTTACAATTAAACAAATTATGCGTGATGACTTTTCCTTTTCTAAAACAGACAGAGATATTCATGGCGTCACACTTTAGGCCTGTAGTTTATGTATGAGTGTGTGTGGTGTGTGCAGATGTAGAAGACTCAATCGTGGAGAGATCATGAGAATGAAAACGTTCTCCTTGTGTGTTGGTGTGTCCTGCACTGACCTGGCGAGTGGACGAAGTAGGCCAGGTAGAGGTCGAGCTCTTTGACCGAGACACCGATGTGGTGCGGCTGCACGCACAGGGTGTGGTTGGAGCACTGTGGCGATTTGACGAGCCGCTCTCCGTCCGTGCTCTCCAGCGGGCTGCCTTTAAACAGGATGACCATGACCAGGTCAAGCCTCCACACCTTGTCGGCCTGCCTCAGGCAGTCGATGCGCCTCATCTTGCCTTTCTGGTCCGGGTTGGAGAGCACACAGCACGGAGGCTTCTTGCCCGTCACGCTGAGCACAAAGTCTTCGCGGAACTCGGGCCGGATGTCCTTGCGCAGCTTGGCGAGGAGGCGCGACGCCCATTTCTGCTTGATCTCAGGCTTCTCACCCAGCAGCTCGTCCTTCACGGCACGCTCCTCATCCTTGGACATACGCTTTTCGTGCTTCTTGAAGTATTTGCGCTTGCGTGCCTGCAGGTTGAACCAGGTGTAGGAAAAGGCACGCACGTGCGGCAGGAGTGCCTCGATGAACGGGTGGAACTCATCCTGGATGGAGGAGGAGCAGGGAACAGGGGGAGAAGGGAATAGAACAAGAGAGGGGGAGAGGGAATTAACATTGTGCTGCATGGAAGATGAAGGAGAGAAAGAGAGAGATAGAGAGAGAGAGAGAGAGAGAGAGAGAGAGAGAGAGAGAGAGAGATAGGGAGAGAGAGAGAGCGGCGTAGACGAACAGTCTGCAAAAGAGAGCTGAGAGCGTGTGCGTGAGAAAGACGCTGGGATAAGCAACACACACACACACACACACACACACACACACACGTATCTTTAACAGTACGAACAATTACTTGGAATCATTCTGATCTCAAAGACTGAATAATATTCTACATTATCTAAACCCTCTGAGTAAATACACTCTGAAATTTTAAACAAAGAACTTTTTAATTAAAAAAAGTTTTTCAAAGAACAGAACCATCTGTGCTTAATAATATGAATGTTGTTAAAAGATAAAATACACATATGATTTATCCATAACAAGATGGTAGGCATTTAAGTTGGATTATATCATAACACAAAAAAATTATGAAAGATTTTCTATTAGCAAAAAAAATTTTTTAAACCAGCCGTGCTTCACTGTAAGAGAGCTTAATTTCGCATTTTATTCTCTTACCACGTTCAGTTAGTTTCTAGTTTTTACTTTTTCATTTATTTTTCGTAATTTATGCATTTTCATTTAAAAATGATATCAGTGCAAATCAAAAATCACTTAATCATTTAAAGACGGAGCTTTTACTTTTTTTTTACTGATCTTGTCCTTTTTTTATTACATGCAACACGCTATAATCACAACACTGCACAATCACCAAACAAACGCATGCAACACAAAAAAAAGCAGAAAACATTGGTAGTTACCATTTTGCACTTTCATCATAAACTTCAGCATAAACAAACAAACAAAAAAAAAAAAAGCAGAGCAGGTCCTCTCCTTGCTTTAGTCAATAGTGCATGTCCTAATTCTCGCTACCCGGAGAAATAAATGTAATTGTCTTAAAAATTATACTCGGACAGAAAAAGGGAGTTGAGGAAAAAAAAAAGCCAAACAAAATTTTCCTCGAGTGAATATGTTATAGGAGGGTAAAATGTTAATATGCGAAAGGAAAACATGGAAAAAAAAAGTTGAGAAAATTTTTAGATGTTGCAAACTCAGACACAGAAAAGACTGTGTGCAAAAAAAAAGTGGAATGATGAATATAATCACAAAAAAAAGTGCTGGAGAAGAAAAATCGTTTGGCAAAATGGCAAGTGACGTCTGTTCAGATCTGGATATGAGAGAGAGAGCGAGAGCGAGAGAGAGAGAGAGAGAGAGAGAGAGAGAAGGGAAAGCAAGGACAAGAAAGCAAATGAAGAGCAGGAAAAAAAAAAAACACAACAGAGGACCGAATCGCTGTTGGAAGAGCGTGCGAGAGAGAGCGCTGGCAAACCCGACCGATGCTTCCCTTTCTCCCTTTTTTTTTCTCTACGACTCGTTCTCTCTCTCTCCCTACGTTCTTTTCCTAACCATCGCCCCAAAAGTGTGCCAGCTCCGGGCTGAACCCACCTATTTGGCACAGAGTCTCCCAATATGCTCAACCAATACGCACGCTTCGAGACCTGAATGGGTGGGAGAGAGGGAGAGACGGGGGAGAGAGAGAGAGAGAGAGAGAGAGAGAGAGAGAGAGATGGAGGGAGGGAGAGATAGAAAGCGACAGAGAGAGGGGAAGAGAGCATAGTATGCGAATCAGTCAGTGGGACGGCTCTTCACTTTTGCCAAATTAACAAGTTCCGAGTCCAGAGATCATTAATTTCACACGGACCAATCAGAAGCCTTGGCTGAATTCTAACCCTGCCTTCTTGTTCCTTATATCCATATCCGTCACTGAACACGCTCATCATCATCATCGTCATCAGTCTTCCAAAACTCGCGACTTTCTTATCCTTCTATCCCAGTCTTCTTCTCTCTAACCGGTTCATCCATCTCCATATCGCTCCCTTCCTCCATTCCTTCCTCAATCCCCCTCCATTCTCTCTCTCTCTTTCCAAGCCTTGGCATGGGAACAGTGTGTGAACACACAGGGCTGAAATCCCTACAGACCCTCCAAACCAGCAGCTGCCTTCAGACCCACCACACAAACAAAGGAGCAGAGAGACACACAGACAAATACTGCTCACCAATACCATGTTCACACTCACTCCACACACAACAACCATAGAGACACAGCTCTGGACGATGGATATGATATACACCGGACAAATCAGTACCAAAAAAAAAAAAGAAGTGCACAGGTATGTTTTTATTCAGATGTCATAGAAAAGTAGTGTTTAAAATCCAAATACGAGTTTGAACTTTGGCCATATCCTCTAGGTCCTATAACTATAAGCACAACACAAGTTACAGTTATGACTAGTTTAAGATGATGCAAGGTTAACATGATGCTACGGAAATTATTTCTCAAGCTCTTCAAGCTTTTGGTTTAAGTTTTTAAATATTTTTTTTAACAATCTACCTGCAAAAAAATTTCAATGCCTTTTTTTTTTAAATCACAGTGACCACCTGAGTACAGAAAGCCCAAACCTCAATCAATCATCAGTGACCCGATAATCCGCTTTACAGAGCCTCACAAATTGCGATCATAATACTCAAATTGGGAGATCTAATCTAAATCTGAGCTAAATCCCCCAAGACGAGTTTAAGCAGCATATGCCGTGGTCTCAGGGTGCCACCGTATCGCATCTTGGGGTTACAAAAACAAACAAATTGGATCATCACACTCATCATCAGAAAGGTTTATTATTATTATTATTATTATTATTGATCTGTTTGATGACATGATGAAAAGGCAGTTTTAGTGCGGTCATGTGTATGTTTGTTCTATTTTGTCAACTAGAAGAGCTAAAAGGCATGGACAGTGTGTGCAATTATTATTATTATCATTATTATTATTATTATTATTATTATTATTATTAATGCATTTCTATACAACGATATCAACATTACCTTTCAGACCAGTTCAGATGATTTAAGTTGCACCTAAAAACAATAAGATCAGGCTGATCAACATCGACAATATAATTTCTGTCACTGTTATAGCAGAGGTCGAAGGATCTAAATGAATAAATATTCATGAATACAAATACATTTAGAAGTATGTCTTTGTGTCATATAATATATAAAGAATTATATTACACTAAGTGCAACAATAAATCCTCAGCCTAATCGTGGAAGAGTTATTAAAATATCCTGATCCATTTTGGACATATACAGTACTGTACAAAAGTCTTGGTCCCCCCCCTTTTTTCATACAAACTTTGCTATAGATTTCTATTTTATGACTTCTACATTATTGAGTCAAAACGTTTGTTTTCTGGCACAAAATTAAAGGTTACAGGGGGAAAAAAATTTATATATATATATTTTTTTCCCCTATCTGAGCAGGATATTCCATAAGAGACCACTTTGTCAGATTAAAACAAAAAACATAATGAAGGCTACTGGGTTTTGATGCAAAATTAAGAAGCAAGTGCGACAATCAAAGTGTCCAGAAGAACTGTGGCTGGTTCTGTAAGATGCTCAGTAAAACCTACAGCTCATTTCCTTATAAAATTGCACTCATTGGACGTGAGACTACTATTTTTTTTAAAGCAAAGGGTCGTCTCACACCAAATACTGATTTTGTTTCATTTATTATTAATACTGTTTACAGTATTTATTTTTAACTTTGAAACATTTCTCTTCATTTCATTATCTTTAAGCCATTTTGGTCGACAGCAGTTCTTTACATGGGCTGAAGACTTTTGCACAGGAGGTACTTCACGTATATGATATATTAGCTGTGTTGTCAGAGTATATTTATCACAGTGAGCTCAAATGTTACGTCTGACATTCAAAGACAAAAGCCAAATGTTATGTCCACTATGCTACAGAGAACTGCTGTGAGAGTGGCCTCTTTAGACAGACGAAATGAAATGCGGCAATTAAAAAGACAGTTTTGTCTCTGTTGTAACTGGTCACCATTAGGAAAACTGTTTTTTTTTTCCTTTTGATGACTGAGGTTAAGATTTAGAGGTGTAGCGTGTACTTAATGTAAGACAAACTTAACCTAATCATGATGATGATGATGGTGGTGGTGGTTTGGTGAAAATGAGGGCTATGCAACACTATGCAATGTGTTTTCATGAGTACAAATTCCCAAGTCCAAAGTCTTTATCATTATAGTCTGTATTTTAAGTTAAAAAATAAATAAAAAAGGACAATTCTGGTCTTCTTCAGTGTAGTTCTGTGAGACATACTCATATCGCTCAACAAATAATGCTGCTCATCTGGTGATTCATAAAAATATCAAATTAAATAGATAATATTTTGCTTTTTCTTTGTTTCAATGAGCATTAACTGACCAGAAACTCAACGGACTCCTTATCCAGCGCTCTTTAAGCTTGTCTAAAGTAAACAGACCCACAAAAATATATTGTTATTTGTCTATAACCATTACTTAGTCTTTTGCATTTTGTTTCTCTTTAAAATATGTCTTTTTTGAGTCCATACCAAGGCCGTTTCTAGCTAGTGAAAAGACCAGGGGTTGAGTCAAGTTTTCTTGCGGCTTGTATTTTTTAAGGGAGCTCGATCGGCATAGATAGGTTTAAGAGGTTATATCTAACGTTACAAGAAATATTATCACCCACACATATTCAAAGGTTACGAGATGATTTTTATGCTGCTCTTTTTAAATTTATGTCGTTCACGAACTTGTTTCTGTCTCCTTATTTTTAAGTTATTATTACTATCATCATGAACACCCATAATGTCTCAGGAAACTGATGCATGTGTCAACTGATTATTAAACATCACTAGTAAAATTTATCATCAGTTTAAGAAAAATATATATAATTTATCACTGACATAGCTCTCCTTGAGGACCACAGAGACACCAATTCTAAGCTAAATTATTATATTATAGCATTCAAAATCCCAGATGGCATCCAAGTCAGGTGTTTTATAATAATCTCTTACCTTTATTGAGGGTTATACTATAGCCACAGGTCCATGGGGTGTCTTCTGTCCCTTTTTAAAAAATTTTTTTTTTTGGCAGATGAAAATGATTAAAATTTTAAGGTTCGTGTGTGTGTGTGTGTGTGTGTGTGTGTGTGTGTTCACTAATTTTCATTAATGTTCATGTATTCAGGCTCAAATCTGCAGCGCGAGACCATTCAGCAGTTTTGACCGTTATTAGTGAAAAAATAACGGTGACTTTGTGAAGGCCTCGGCTGTATAACCGCTGAATGAATGTGTGTACACGATAAAATTGTATTTAAATAAGACATTTAGATGTAAATTACTGAAATGGTTCAGGAATAAAAAAGAGGCCTAAAGGTCGGGGTAGGCTACTTACAGGCTCTGTGCCGGAAACAGCAAAAACAAGCTGAATGACCGCCAAGGTTTTTTTTTTTTTTTCTGTATTTTACCTCAGAAGCTAACAGGCTAACAAACTCACACTCACAGAACACAGCCAGAGCGACACAAAAAACTGCGTGAGGATTGACGAAAAAAGAAAAAACACCGATTTGGCCTACCTATTTGGTCACTGTAAAGAAAAAAATAAATGTTAATAATATTATTAATAATTTAATACCGTGTATTTTAGAGACAGTGAATGTAAACTCTTCTCCTCACAGAAGAGCGGCGCGGCGCAGTGAAGCGCGAGGCGACCCGCACGCGCCTGAAGCCTTCCCTTCTTCAGCACGCGCTCGGCCAAACCCATTCACTCCAGCACAGCGCGTGCGCACACACTTATCTGTTTGCTGTAATATTACATCATTTATAATAATAACAACAACAACAACAATAAAAATATCCTCACACACAAACAAAAAGGTTCTACATACACTATATAAATAGGAAAAATGACTATGCGTTTAAAGCAGGAATTAAGAAGTAGGCCAGTACTCTGAATCTAAACAAAACAAAGTGATAAAAATAGAGTTAAGAGAATTAAATCTCAATTTATGTCAACTGAACAGAAATAAGTGCAAGATTGGCTAATTCATGGACTATATATATATATATATATATATATATATATATATGGTATTTCCAGCTGGCTGGATAATGCACACACACACACACACACACTTCACCACTTTTTGCTTTTTATTTTATTAGAGAAATTTTAAAGGCACAAACCCCAAATAATAAAAACATAAATAAGTGTTTTTAATCCGCTTGAAATAAAAATACGGCCGTAAAAAAAGCCGGATGGCAATCCAACGGAGGACGAGAGCTAAAACATCCATTAAAGGAGTTCATTTAAAAAAAAATGGCTTTGATGATGATGATAGTTTATTTCGAACATGTAAACAAACAATGAATAAATAAGCAGAAAACAAGAAAAGCAAAACAGCATTTGCAACAAGAACACATAAAAAGCCACTAAATTAGAAAATAAACCATAAATAATATAGGTAATAATAATATATCAAAATCAAAACAAAACAAAAATACAAACAAGGACGCACTAAGCAGTTTTGAGTTTACATGTGGGCTGAAGTAAAAACTTATTTAATCCCACCCCTCTTCTATAGTCAATATAAATTGATTATCTAGCTTCCTTGTGTGTGTATATATATATATATATATATATATATATATATATATATATATATATATATATATAGTATACATATATATTGTATACATATATACACACACATATATGTATATATGTATATACATATATACATACATAATAATTATATATGTATATCCATATGTCTACACATACATTTTCGATTTTAAAATTAACAAAACATACGTTTACAAATGTAAGCTGAATCGAAAGCTCTAGAAAGAAAGACTAGCATAGATAGGGTCTCTTAATCCCACTTATATATATATATATATATATATATATATATATATATATATATATATATATATATATATATATATATATATATGCTGGATACTTTGAAGAATCTTTGAAAAAATATCAAACATATCTTATTTTTCCACACTTTTTTTTTGCTTCCCACATAATTCCATACATGTTCCAGATGTTATTTCATACTTTTGATGTCTTCAGTATTGTTCTACAATGTTGAAAATACAAAATATAGAAAAAAAATGATGAATGAGTAGAGGGGTGTACAAACATTTGACTGGTCCTGCATACGTAAAGCATCTTATGTCAGAGCCCAGCATGTTTTTTCTTCTTCTGCATTTAAAAGCAGTTGCTCAAACCTTAAACACACCACATGAATTTTACAAACTAATTATAAAGTAGTAGAGCAAAGATGCCTTTAAAAATAATGAAATGAAATGTTTCAATATTTAAAAAATACTATGAACAGTAATCAGTAAGCCATAATAAATGAAACAAAGTCAGTATTTGGTGTGAGACAACCCTTTGCTTTAAAAAAAATAGTAGTCTCACGTCCAGTGAGTGCAGTTTTATGCGGAAATGAGCTGTAGGTTTTACTGAGCATCTTACAGAACCGGCCACAGTTCTTCTGGACACTTTGACCGTTGCACTCGCGTCTTCATTTTGCACCAAAACCCAGTAGCATTCATTATGTTTTCTTTTTTTTTAATCTGAAAAGTGTGCACTTCTTTTGTAATATGCTGCTCAGACACATGCAAACATTTTTTTTCTGTAACATTTAATTTTGTGCTGGAAAAATAACGAACGTTTGGAACTCTAAAATGTTTTTGTAATGTTTTGACTCGATAATGTAGAAATAATAAAATAGAAATCTATGACAAAGTTGGGATGAAAAATAAATAAGGGTGCGTAAGACTTTTGCTCAGTACTGTGTGTGTGTTTTTATATATAAATTAAAAGTCACTTCATATCTTAAAGTAATGATGGATGTCGTTTCTCTTTACTTAGTTGAGCGGTTCATGACATAATATGTATGGATTACTACAACTGCAGTGTGGAACAGGGCTATTTACTATATTGTTATTATTCACATTATTATTTATTTCCAGAAATTCCACTAATTAACTTTTGACAAGGCACACCTGTTAATTGAAAAGCATTCCAGGTGATTACCTCATAAAGTTGGTTAAGATAATGCCAACAGCGTGCAAAGCGTCATCAAGGTAAATGCTGGATACTTTGAACAATCTTTGAAAAATATCCAACGTCTTATTTTTTCACACTTTTTTGTTTCCCACATAATTTCATACATGTTCCAGATGTTATTTCATACTTTTGTTGTCTTCAGTATTGTTACAATGTCGAAAATACAAAATACAGAAAAAATGATGAATGACTAGAGGGGTGTACAAACTTTTGACTGGTCCTGTATACATAAAACATCTTACATCATAGCCCAGCATGTTTTTTTTTCGTCTGCATTTAAAACAGGTACAATTTCCCAAACAAAACTAGTTGCTCAAACCTCAAACACACCACATGCATTTTAAAAACTAATTATAGCTTAGATTATTATTATTATTATTATTATTATTATTATTATTATTAATAAAGGATTAAGATGAGGGGATGACAGCCTGTTTCATTCACTGTCCCTCATTAGCACTGATTACTTTAATCATATTAACACAACACTATAGAGTTTAATTATTCTTCACGTTCGCCTTCGTGTTTAGCATGTAATTAATATTTTCAGCAATATTTTAAAAGAGTCCATCTGTTAAAATGTACAGATTGCAGCTCGTCAAGCTTCACATGTACATTAACTTATATATTCAATCTGTGAATTATATTTTGTGAGCAACGTCTTGATTTGTTATTTTGATAGCCTTCGCCTGTAAAACGTTTAACTGCTTTGGGCACCATTTTTAGCTTTTGGGGCCACACACACACACACACACACACACACACACACACACACACACACACACACACACACACCACACAAAGCGAATTAAACCAAAATCACAGCACGGTTCCTGGAGGTTAGAGAGAACGCAAGCACTGAAACATCATGCTGTAAATATACAGCAATATTTCAGTGTGTGTGTGTGTGTGTGTGTGTGTGTGTGTGTGTGTGTGTGTGTGAGAGAGAGAGAGAGAGAGAGAGAGAGAGAGAGAGAGAGAGAGATCACGTTACATTTGCTACAACCTGGGGGTCTATGAAAAATTAGCACACTAGAAAGGTCAAAAATAAGGACACTATGCGCTCAAAAATGCAAAACAATATGCATGTTTTCAGCTCGGTAATACCCTGCATCATAGTCCATGATTTTTATTTGCGGTTAGCTAACACAAGCTAACTGTCCAAGATTTTATAAACTGTAAGCCATCAGTGTGTACTAAAGAACATAAAACTGACATAAAATGTTCTTCAAAATGATGACACTGAAGAACAATTGTTGGTTTTACAAAAGGAACCTTTCAGTCCAGACAAAACTCTTTTGCAAAGAGTTTCGCATAATACTAACCTTCATAGTGGATACATTTTTTTTTCAATAAACACTTTTTGTTTGTCACATACTTCCATGTGTGTTCTATATGTTGTTTCAGAGTTTTGGTGTCTTCAGTATTATTCTTCAGTGTCGAAAATTGTTATACAGACAAAAACCTATGAATGAGTAGGGGTGTATAAACTTTTGACTGGTACGCCGTATATACTACAAATCACTGATACTGATACTGTATAAATCACTTAAGGATTTAATTTGCACTTTAAAAAATCTACCTCTTCCCTTGGTTCATTACACATCGTATATTCAAGGGGGCCCTTGATGTTTTGGTTTGTTTTTTTTTGTTTTTTTTACTCCAATGGCTGAAATCACAACTCAACTTCAAATATATCAAAGCTGTTATATTTATTATTACATTCTTACACGAGTTATTAATCTGTTTGACTTGTTAACTGAATTAAATGCATGTAACTCAGGAAGCCTTCATAACTCAACAAGTCTATAAACAAACAAATAGGGTCAACTTGGGCTGAAGAATAAAAAGCTCTCTGGTTTTAATAAATAGCCAAAACAGAATTGTACACGTCACTAATGAGTCGAAGATTAAATAGTTGCCTTTTTTTTTTGTAAAATAAATTTGTACTTAAGGGGTCTGTGGAATTTGTTTTTCTACTTAAAGTGGTTTTTGACTGCAAACATTTTGCCAACCCTTATTTTAAGGAAACTCTTCTGAAGACATCTTGATTGCTCAGAATTTTTTTTTTTGTACACGCAGTGTTTTTATTTGTACCATGGTTATGATATAATATTTAAATTCAATATGGCTACTAAAGCTTGCTCATTTTAAGTGAACTGAATTTGAACTACTGAGGCCTCGAGCCTGGAACCGGTCACTGAAGGGTCAGTAGGCACCCTGGCACTGACGCTGTTACGGTGAAAGCAGCAGCCGGGCACCACATGCAGCCTAATGAAGTGAAGCCATCAATGGTGGATTGATTGATCGACTCAATGCCCAGCCAATGAAATTAAGTACAGAGAAGCTAACGGTGCGATGCGTACAAGGCGTATCAGATGGCCGGTCGGTTGAGTCTGAGGACTCGATTGGTGGTGTTGCTGCTGTCTTAACAAAACATACTCTAATGAAGCACATTTGCCTTTCTCCTTCTTGCTTTCCTCTGTCTTTCCCTCCCCTCTCAGCCTTTCCTTTTCTGTCTGTCTCGATTGCCACTCTCATACATACTCTCTCTCTCTCTCTCTCTCGCTGTCTTTCTTTCTTTCATTATTTTCTTCCTCCTGTGCCAGTCTGCAGGGCCAAGTGCCAACCCTTCTCCTCCAGTGGGCACCGTGCCCCATACTTTATGCAAATCAAGCACCAGCTTCCTTCGCCTTCTTTCCTTCTCTCTCTCTCTCTCTCTCTCTTTCTCTCCACACCCCTCCTCCTCCACTATCCCTCCCTCTCTCTCTCTCTCTCTCTCTCTCTCTACTCTACTTTTCCTTTTTTCTTTTCCACACTTGGCCTTCGGCAGTACCCAGATCCTGTCAGATACTATTTAACATTCCTACAGTTAAATAATATTTTCATATCGCATATTTATAAAGGGAGGAGGTACACACCTGCACTTCCTTTATTAAAGAAAAAAAATGAAACGGGCATGTCGAAAGCCTGAAGTTTGCTTCTTCAGTCTTGCCCTGGAGCAACGAGGCTAATTTAGTGCACAAGTATCATTTCTGCCTCAATTTGGTAATTTGGTTCTTGTTCCGTGTAAACCCCGCCTCTCAAATTTTGACCATAGCAGAAAATTGGATAAACAATTGTACAAAATCTTTTATGTAAAAATAATTTCCGTGGCGATTAGTATTTAAAGCACGTACATGGGGCGTTGGGAATGATGGGAATTATTACAGAAATGATTTTGAATGAGATGGACTTTTTGTTTATTTTTGTTCTTTAACTTTTAAAAACCTAACTTCTTCACACACACACACACACACACACACACACACACACACACACACATATATAAAACACAATTCACCACATACACACACTCATGCTTACACACAAGAATCCTGCAATCCATTCACAAACACACAACAAGGCAGTCCATTCACGAAACAGACGAATTCACTTTGTGTATCTAACGAGCGTTTTCGGTACAAAGATCACACTGATAACAATTCAACAAACACACACACACACACACACACATGCACGGGGTCACACCATGTGGTCGGGTTTTAATTATATCACTGTAAAAGTGAATTACTGCAAGCTACACGTGAGCACGCACGCATGCACGCACACACAAACACACACACACACACACACACACACACACACACACACACACACACACACACAGAGTAGAAAATGTTTTATTAGAGAAAGAACAGACTTGATAACAGAATGCGAGTGTGTGTTTATGTGAAAGACGGAGTGAATGAAAGGCAGGAAGACACCATGAGCACGAGGTTAGATGAGGCTGCATGTCTGGATGTTTAGCCAAAAGATTTCATAGTTAAAGGTGCGCTTAGTGTTCTGGTAGACATTATCTGGCGCTATTTCAAACCGTCATTTAGTTCCAAAGCCACACCCTAATCCACACACCTAGCTTAAAGGTGCTGACTGCAAAGTCATCTGAAATTTTTAAATTTTTTTATTGTGCATGACATTTTCTTACGTCTCGCAAGAACAATATTATTCGTGCGAACAGGTTGTGATCATTTTGATGTCCTGAGGGTCAATTTTCTCCATTTTGGGACCGTTTTCCTACCTCTTGAGGTAAACAGTACGGTTCTACGTAAAACAGGAAACAGCCGAACGTGAGGAGCTTTAACTGATTAGCATAACTATGGAACTGCATCACACCAAGATGGTGACGCACGGAAAACATCGTGACCTCAGAGAGTTCTGAGTCGCAGGGATGTAATTTGTGCTTGATGTTCGCGAATAGATCCATGAAACAAAAGACGAATGTACTGTATCTTTTCTCTGTTACTGCTTTTATCTTATCGTTTATTTCTCTGTAAGCTCAAAACATTGTGTGTATAACTCCATACTCGCTACTGTGGAGTCGAGCTCATACATTCTAAAGGCCTCTGCATGCTCTTGCGACAAGGCTTTCGCAGATAGCTTTTCGCAGACAGTTGTAATTTATCGTTGAGCGGAGAGTAATAGGCGTGCGCGATGTTATTCACCGCCACAACGCAAGGGGGCGCGAAGTCGCGAAATCGCTAGGAGTAGTTGGTGGGTGTGGTTAGTGGAGTGTTTATCCTCCGGTTACTTATAATGACTAGAACTGGAGTCGTATAGATGTACGTACTTCCTCACTTCCTCGATCAACCGCTCTTCGTGCTGCTCCATCTTCGCTCGTGTTTTTAAAAATGGCGGTCGTGAAAACAAACCAAACCGGGAAAGTAGGGAAGCGGAAGTGCGTGTACAGCGGATGTAGAGTGGACCAATCAGAGCCCTCTTGTCTGCGACGCTGTCTGCGAGGCTTCTGCGGTGGTCACAATTTTTGGGAGGTGCGCGCAGAGCGTCTGCGAAGGTGGGGGGGCTACGCAGACGCTATCTGCGGCACCGTCTGCGAGGACTGGGTTGTCAGCATAAATTGGCCTTAAGGCTAAGATAGCTAAGCGCTAGCTAGAATGATTTAGTTACCTGTCCAGGAAAATGACACGTCATCTAACCTTGCTATATCTTGCGGTTACACTCACTAGGCAGGCTTTCCTTTCCTTTTCTGCTGGAGGGAGAGCCGAGTCCGCCATGTTCGCCCATGCTGACTTGTTTTGGTTTAAAGTAGGTCAAACAGACACGCCCCACGGTGGTCACATGATATTGTTGCTCACTTGCTTCGGCGAGCTCCAAAATTGTAAAATGCAGGACGCTTTTTATCTCAGCAAAACATTTACACACAGGATACATGGTGTGTGTGAGGCAGCGAAACATCTCGAAACTCCAACAGCAATAGAAATAGAACATTTTACCCAGAATTCAACTTTGCAGTCAGAACCTTTAAAAGGCCAGTGCAAGAGAGCGGATTTCAAAACCGACAAGCAACGTGATCGTCTGTGTCCTGATTGGTTGGAACTTGGTGGTCCATTTTGATTGGTTTTGCTGCTGTTTACAAAGTTCGGTGTGCCACTGGGCCTTTTAGTGACTTCTAGTTCTTCACTAACCTTCTAATTAAAGTGCTATATTTGCTTGGATTTGTTTGAAATAGTGTTAGCTAAGATCTACCAAAACACTTACTGCACCTTTAAATGTGAAACCTTCAACCCGCTAATAACGCAATAATCATTTCACTAAAATAGAACTAGCATTCTCGATTGTGTGTGTGTGTGTGTGTGTGTGTGTGTGTGTGTGTGTGTGTATTCTGGTGTGACCTTGAATCTAAATGAAGGTACGGGATTTGAACAGAGAAAAAAAAAATCACTTAAAAAACTTTTCACTTAGAAATATTAGCATTAAAGCACTTAAGGCATCTCTTTTAAATCTTCATAATATAGACACACTATGTATCAGCCCTGTGATGACCTGGCGACTTGTCCAGGGTGTACCCCGCCTTTCGCCCGTAGTCAGCTGGGATAGGCTCCAGCATGCCTGCGACCCTGTAGAACAGGATAAAGCGGCTACAGATAATGAGATGAGATGAGAATATAGACACATTGGACCTCATTTATCAAGTTGCACTTGAAATAAATGTATTTGAAACTTGAGGCATTTTCACAAAAAATAATGTGGAATATGTGAAAAATATTTGTATTCTAGGGGCAGCACGGTGGTGTAGTGGTTAGCGCTGTCGCCTCACAGCAAGAAGGTCCGAGCCCCGTGGCCGGCGAGGGCCTTTCTGTGCGGAGTTTGCATGTTCTCCCCGTGTCCGCGTGGGTTTCCTCCGGTTGCTCCGGTTTCCCCCACAGTCCAAAGACATGCAGGTTAGGTCAACTGGTGACTCTAAATTGACCGTAGGTGTGAATGTGAGTGTGAATGGTTGTCTGTGTCTATGTGTCAGCCCTGTGATGACCTGGCGACTTGTCCAGGGTGTACCCCGCCTTTCGCCCGTAGTCAGCTGGGATAGGCTCCAGCTTGCCTGCGACCCTGTAGAACAGGATAAAGCAGCTAGAGATAATGAGATGAGATGAGATTTGTATTCTACATACGGTATAAAGAGACGGACGAACGCAAACCTCGTGACCCAGTGAATTTAACGAAACGTTTGTGAATCTCACCTGCTTCATATTAACAATTTGAAAGAAATCAAACCTATACATTACAACAAATAGGACAAGCCGTTCAATTTAGATTTTAAAAAAAAAGTAATGGCACCCTTTAAAAGGAGGAAGCGTTATTGTGTGTCTATGGTATCTTGCTGATGCGTTGCAGTGGCTGAGCTGCATTATTGGAAAATTTCGCACAAACTGCAATTACAATGTGCTCTTACACCGTTTAGTCACTTTTTTTTTTCATTTTCAGCTCTCAGAAGCTTTGTCTGTCTTGTTTTTTTTTTTTTTTACAGAGTTTTCATGGAAGTATAAAGAAAGCCAGAGTGACTGAAACTTTTGTAAATCTGGCAAACGTGTTGTTCAGTTTGGCCTGCAAAAGCAATTACACACAACTTTACGAAAAGTTTGATAAACATTCGTTTAAGTAATGTTTGGAATTAAGGTTCTCCGTAGATCTTAGAGATCGTTGTTGTAAATGAATCTGAAAGCAGCGAAGTTTAAAGGAGAACTGAAGTCATTTTTAAACTTGCTTTATTTTTTAATTAATGTGTTATTCAATTACGTTTTCGGTTTTAGTAACCTTATATCGTGACTCGTATTGGTAACTAACTGCAATTAAATATTATACTTAACGGCCTATTTGGGTTTTAGCCACGTTGAATTTAGTTCGTTTGGTCCATGGCAGGCGTCGCTTATCCGTGTGATCTTCACGAGACTTGTGCAAGACTTCAAAACGTAAAGTGTCAGCCAGGTGTTAGTGCCGCCATTTTGAAAACTGTTTTCCAAACGAAATATTGCACAAAAATGAGTTTAAATGACGATTACTGCCTACTTTTTTCAAACTTTCCTGATTGCTATCAAAACAAACAAAACTTCCGGCTTGATTACATCAGCATTCAAAAGAGGGCGCACGCGTCTTTTGACAATGTTGGCAGATGTCGGTCGCTTTGATTTCCGCTGTACGGTTTACTTCCGTCCTACGATGTCTTGCACAGGTCTCAACAAATCTCGTTTACGGCCGTTGCTTTGACATATGGACTAATATATTACAGAGCATATTTCAAACACTCATAACTTGCTATAGCAGCGACAAAATAGCGATCAAAAATGCGTTCCGATATTTAATAAAATGAGATAAATAGAACTTTGAGAATAAAAAATTTGCCTTCAGTTCTCCTTTAATGAAGTCGTGCAAATGAGTGAAAAGTGAATTTAATTACAAGTAACATGGTGGAAAGGATGTGTTTTTTTTACAACCAGGCAGCATTGTCAAAACAAGTCAACACTCGAGTCATCTCTCTCTCTCTCTCTCTCTCTCTCTCTCTCTTTATGTGGCTCTCTCTAATTAATGCCCCTCATGCTGTTCAACGTTTCCTTGTCATGTTTTATATTTTGTGTCTAAGCGGTTTCTTCTTGTAACCGCAGTTCAATCAGAGGCTCTGGCTTCATCATGCGCTTTCACATTTGATACGCAGTTTAAAATGATCATTCTACAAAGGTAGAGGATAAAAGCTTAATGGATTTTTAATGGTTAATTGATGGCATTTCTATCATTATGTGTATTTATGCTTACATCGTTAATATTCTTTTAGTGAATGTGAGTGATGTGAAGGTTGTGAGTTCAAATCCTATCAGTGAGCCTCTGTTAGAGCCCTGAACAAGACTCATCATCATCATCATCATCATCTCCCCAGTTCGGTGCAGATCTGTCTCACTTGTTAAGTCGAGGTCTCGAACAATATGGTGGGTTTGACACTTGAATGAGTCCCAATCATGTTCATGTACCGTAGCTCCGCCCCCAGGATCTTAGGTGACTCATACAGTGTCTATACTATAACGGGACTGACAGGAACTTCATACAAACACTAACAAGCGTTCTGGACCGGAAGTCAGTTTTCCAACGACTCAATGACTTTTGTTCAGACCACGGCTTAATTTATTGTTTTTTTTAAATCATGTTCTATATATTTCTCAGATTATTTGTACAAGTAATGATTAAAGAAACAGAGGATATTATACAGTCGTGTGAAGATATAAAGTTCATCTTCAAATGGTGAATGTATATATCACGAGTGAGTGAAGCAAACAAGTGAAAATATTTTCAACAAGAGAAGATAAACTTCATACCTTCACGCCACCGTGTAATGTTCTTTATATTATATGGACACATCCAAAAAAAAAAATGCACAAGTTAATCGAAAGAATTTTAATTTTGAACTGGTTCACCATTTCGACAAAGAGTGTCTAGTCAGTGGGAAAACACTGGCAGTGACATCATCGGAGTGAAATATCGATGATTATTATACATACAAGACACTTTTTCGATGGAATAAAAACATGTGCTCTATTCCCTTCTAGCGGGTTTCAGTCATTTGGTTTGATAGCATGCAATATTGTTTGCATATCGCTTATCCTACATGTATTACATCACTCTACCCAATGGAGAATGAGTGTTGATTATGGGTTACGATATTGCATGGTTGTCAAGACAACATGACATCATACATCCGAGATGTAAAACGTCCGCGTTAGTGAGCGACTGGAACAATTTGTAAACAAACATGGCCACCAGGTTTGCTTCATTAAATACGGAAGATTTTGAGAGAATTTTGAAAGAGAAAGATGCGTTGAACACCAAAAGGAATGTGTATGAATAATAATAATAATAATAATAATAATAATAATAATAATAATAATATTGGCTGGCTTTTTTCGTGGTATATCAGATATATTCCATTCAGCGACTCGTCTTTGACTCGTTCAGTATCATGCTAGCTGAATGGAATATATCTGATATACCGCGAAAAAAGCCAGACAATATTATTTAAATATGTCACTCAGATCCGCGATGTGTTTCATATGAAAAATATTAGTTTTTCAACACGAGAAGATAAACTTCATATCTTCAAGCCAGCGTGTGATTTTCTTTTTATTATATCGACACATTCACAAACAAAAAGTCCCCAAATTTATCAAAACAACTCGCTCATCGGGCGGCACGGTGGTGTAGTGGTTAGCGCTGTCGCCTCACAGCAAGAAGGTCCAGGTTTGAGCCCCATGGCCGGCGAGGGCCTTTCTGTGTGGAGTTTGCATGTTCTCCCCGTGTCCGCGTGGGTTTCCTCCGGGTGCTCCGGTTTCCCCCACAGTCCAAAGACATGCAGGTTAGGTTAACTGGTGACTCTAAATTGACCGTAGGTGTGAATGTGAGTGTGAATGGTTGTCTGTGTCGATGTGTCAGCCCTGTGATGACCTGGCGACTTGTCCAGGGTGTACCCCGCCTTTCTCCCGTAGTCAGCTGGGATAGGCTCCAGCTTGCCTGCGACCCTGTAGAAGGATAAAGCGGCTACAGATAATGAGATGAGATGAGATGAGATGAGATGAGAACTCGCTCATCGATTTCCTCATGAGTGATATGGAGATTTATGTCACAGTTTTGGTTCTCCATGTCCCGGATGGAGCTCGTATGAAAAATACGAGTGATGTATTTCCCAGTAAAACACTTGTGTCTATATAATATATATCAACTATTGCAGCTTTAAACTTATAAAGTGCAATAAAACCTATTATATTTTGAACTGTCTGAATAATTGAGAATTGTTATGTTGATTTTAGCCATTATGTAGCCCTCTGTACAGTGCACACACACACACACAGAGTCAGAATGGTCTGTACTCCACAGCTCTCTGCTGCTTCAAGATGGTGCCACGTCACAAGCTGACTTGGCTTCATGTCAGAGAATACGAATGAAAAGAGAGAACGAGAGTGTGTGTGTGTGTGTGTGTGTGTGTGTGTGTGTGTGTGTGTGTGTGTGTGTGTGTGTGTGTGTGAGTGAGAAAAATACAGACAGCTCAGTAGGGAAGAACGCTCCCATCAATTTATAAAAGACAAAAGGTTGAAAACTGCGTTTCGGAAATGAAATCACCTCTATCACAAAAGCACGGCCCTGACAAATTCAGCTAGAGTGCTAGCAGAAGAGCTGGAGAGGGTAAGAAACACCTGAAACACAAACACACACACACACACACACACACACACACACACACACACACACACACACACACACACATCATCCTCTGTCACGGCATCTCACAGCTTCAAAAAGCTTTCAGCTACTTTCACAAACCAATTCTTCCTCTCCTAAAATGAATTAAACTGCTCCTAAATTGAATCGTTTTATGTGAATTTGTCACAGTCCATAAAAATAAAAGTGTATGAGGGGTTATATTATTTAGGGGCCAAAGGTCAATTCTATGTCTTCATTCTTTAGTGCTGTTTAGTGCAATAATCTCACGCCCATCAGAAAGTGGGCCACATGACCTTGTGTTGGAAACAGAGGAGGAGCTAGGCTTTATACAGAGTTAAAGAGATTCATACGAGTGTCCAGCCTTTCTGAATTACAGCCTCATTACACAATTAACACATTCACTAAGATCATACGTTACATGGAGATAAGAATATCGGGAAAATCCACAATGACATCAGTATAATATACAATAAAATCAGTCAGTAAGAAAGAAACAAACAGAAGTGCAAGGGCACTCAGTAGAGTGTATACCTCCGCCAGGCCACATGTTACAATATCCAGATGTTTACGATGTTTACATACAGAGCCATATTGGCATCAAAATCTAATCAGTAGTTCCTTGGCCAATGGCCAACCTTTCCTCAAAAATTTCATTAATATCCATTCTCTACTTTCTGAGTTAAATTGGGAACAAACAAACAAACAAACAAACAAACAAACAAAAGAAAGGCACTCAAACAGAGGCGAAAACATAATCTACTCCAACAAAGTTGGTGAAGGTAAAAATCAAATGTGAAGAAAGAAAGAAAGAAAGAAAGAAAGAAAGAAAGAAAGAAAGAAAGAAAGAAAGAAAGAAAGAAAGAAAGAACATAATCTCATCTCATCTCATTTCATCTCATTATCTGTAGCCGCTTTATCCTGTTCTACAGGGTCGCAGGCAAGCTGGAGCCTATCCCAGCTGACTACGGGCGAAAGGCGGGGTACACCCTGGACAAGTCGCCAGGTCATCACAGGGCTGACAAAAGTACAAATGTGAAAGAAATATTTAAGAGAAAAACAGAAAGAAGAAAGAAAGAAAGAAAAGCAAAGAAACAAAGTAAGTAATTAATAGAAAATAAAGAAATGTTAAAGAAAGAAAGAAAGAAAGAAAGAAAGAAAGAAAGAAAGAAAGAAAGAAAGAAAGACCAAACATAAAAGAAAGAAATATTTAAAAGAAAGAAAGAAAGACCAAACATAAAAGAAATATAAGAGAAAGAAAGAAAGAAAGAAAGAAAGAAATATTTAAAAGAAAGAAAGAAAGACCAAACATAAAAGAAAGAAATATTTAAGAGAAAGAAAGAAAGAAAGAAAGAAAGAAAGAAAGAAAGAAAGAAAGAAAGAAAGAAAGTCAAAGAAACAAAGTAATTAATAGAAAATAAAGTAAGAAATGTTAAAGAAAGAAAGAAAGAAAGAAAGAAAGAAAGAAAGAAAGTCAAAGAAACAAAGTAATTAATAGAAAATAAAGTAAGAAATGTTAAAGAAAGAAAGAAAGAAAGAAAGAAAGAAAGAAAGAAAGAAAGAAAGAAAATCAAAGAAACAAAGTAAGTAATTAATAGAAAATAAAGTAAGAAATGTGAAAGAAAGAAAGAAAGAAAGAAAGAAAGAAAGAAAGAAAGAAAGAAAGAAAGACCAAACATAAAAGAAATATTTAAGAGAAAGAAAGAAAGAAAGAAAGAAAGAAAGAAAGAAAGAAAGAAAGAAAGTAAGTAATTAATAGAAAATAAAGTAAGAAATAAGAAAGAAAGAAAGAAAGAAAGAAAGAAAGAAAGAAAGAAAGAAAGAAAGAAATTAATAGAAAATAAAGTAAGAAATGTTAAAGAAAGAAAGAAAGAAAGAAAGAAAGAAAGAAAGAAAGAAATTAATAGAAAATAAAGTAAGAAATGTTAAAGAAAGAAAGAAAGAAAGAAAGAAAGAAAGAAAGAAAGAAAGAAAGAAAATCAAAGAAACAAAGTAAGTAATTAATAGAAAATAAAGTAAGAAATGTGAAAGAAAGAAAGAAAGAAAGAAAGAAAGAAAGAAAGAAAGAAAGAAAGAAAGAAAGACCAAACATAAAAGAAAGAAGTATTTAAGAGAAAGAAAGAAAATCAAAGAAACAAAGTAATTAATAGAATAGAAAGAAAGAAAGAAAGAAAGAAAGAAAGAAAGAAAGAAAGAAAGAAAGAAAGAAAACAGAAAGAAAGGAGTACAAAATATGAAAGACAAGAAAGAAGAAATGTTAAAGAAAGAAAGAAAGAAAGAAAGAAAGAAAGAAAGAAAGAAAGAAAGAAAGAAAGAAAGAAAGAAAGAAAGAACTTCACAGTATTTTTAATCCTTATCCTTAAGTAGAGAGAGAGAGAGAGAGAGAGAGAGAGAGCGAGAGAGAGAGCGAGAGAGATATATTTCAGTCCACTCTCTCACACTTGTTTCAGGTTATGTGGGAGACTCTCGCTGCACTACAGGATCTTTCACAGCTTCTTTAACAGCTCTGTGCTGAGCGGGGACTCTGAGCGGGGACTCTGAGCGGGGACTCTGCCTCCCAGAGATTACAGCCAGACGAATGGCTGTAAATGTGAAAGGTAATCGTTCCTGCCAGACCGTTTCTGGATGTGTGTGATCATCACTCTCTCAGCACAACACAGTCCTGTGCACTGAGGGACACGTGGAAAGTCCATTTTAATGTTGATTTGTGTCAGTAATCTGACTCTGTCCACTGAAACTGTACTGATTAAACCGTCTAATCACAGGTCTGACTGCTGCGATCACAGATCGTCTATTACAACTTGGTAGAAACCCAGAATATCTGCTAATGGTGCATACACTTGAACACGTGCAAGAAATCTACTAATGGTTCTGGTGACAGATGCATTCCAGAGGGAGAGCGCAAAGAGAGCTTTTCAAATCGAGGAAATTACTCTGGCCTGAATGTTAACACTCTCTCTCTCACACACACACACACACACACACACACACACACACACACACACACATATACAGTATATGCACACACACATATATATATATATATATATATATATTACTCTATCCACATTCACTGGATATGAGCAATCGTACACTCTGATTGGCTATTCTGCTACTAGGCTATCAGCTCATATACCATGAGTAGAGAAAAACAAAATGGCAGAGCGTGTTGCTGAACCAACTGCGGATGAAATAAAAACTCTACTTGAAAACAAAACCCCCCAAAATACAAAAAAAATCAACAAAATATGGAATGAAAGTATTTGATGGAAAGAACATATCTTCATTTTTCAAGACTTATAGCATTTTTCACAAGTTGCTCCTGTCATTTCGCCAGTTTGTTGACATTTTATTTATTATTTATATAACAAATATAGACATATTTTTTATATATATACACACACACACACCTGATTGCTGAAAAATCACAGATATGCATTTTTAAAAAATTTATATAAATATCGAAAGTGGTTAGAGTGTGATACAGGAATCAAACTGATATCTGGCAATCATACAAGACAAATACATGGACTTGATTTATGGACTATATATGGACTTGATTTAAGAGGAGAGCGGTGAGGGGACAGTGAAGTTAAATCCACTTCATATTCTCCCTGACAGGTCTTGGCAACCCGTAACACCCCTAAGCAGGATAATATGGTTAGCATTCCTTCACTTCCCGCTAAGAAATCCAATATGTGCGTATCATGGTTACGAGCCTGAATGTACGCTTCCAGACACAATCATGGAAATAGGGTCCAGCCAAACGACTAGTGAGTCGCTAATGCTAACCATGCACCAATTAGCATTGGTGGATAAACCGACAAGCTAATTCTGAACAGCAGACGTGGGCTGACAGTTAATGGAGCCGATCATGTAAAAGGCCTTGCAGGGAAATGGTGATATCCTTACACGGCTACACATTAACTAACAATCCCTGGTCTTCTATACACTAATGTCTCCGTGTCCTAGCACCATGTTCTAGTCCCTTAGCTACTTCTTCTTGGAACAATCCATGTTGTTGGGGTGTAGAGTTTAAATCCAGATAATTCCTCTGGCTTTGCCAAAATTCTTCAGCAGGAACTCTTCAGGGAAGCAGAAATGACAAGTTCATTAAACACTGCTACATTCAAAAACAGCAGTTTGTTCGTTCCAAGCATCATGACGTTGCTGAATAGAAAACCAAACTTGCGTTCGTTCATTCGTTCATCTTTATGTCGAATTCCAGACCCTATCCCAGGAACACTGGTTGTGAGACTGTACGGCAAGGCCAGTCATTCTTAGAACACCACAATCACCCACACTCACACACATTCACACCAAGGGGCAATTTAGAATCACCGCTCCATTTGCTGGCATGTTTTTGGGGAGCAGGAGGAAACTGGAGAACATGGAGAAAACCCACACCGTGTCCACACTGGTTTCTTCCAGGTTTTCTGGTTTTCTCCCAAGCTATAGGTTGATTGGAGACACTAAATTGCCCTTAGATGTGAATAAGTATGTGCTTATTAGACCAAGGTCCGTTCCAGGGTGTATTCCCACCTCTTGCCTCACAGGATACACTCCTGATCCACCGTGACCTTGACCAGGATAACCATTCAGTTACTGAAAAATGCCTGACTGAATGCAAAGTGCACAAAATATTTACTGTATTTGGAATAGATTAAAGCTGAAGCACACTCATCATACGTTTAAACAAAGACTTTGAGTACTAGAATGAGTCACGAATGGCTCCAAAATTCATTACAAAGATGTTTTCATTTTGCAAGTAGAAGCAAGTCCAAGTCTTTTAGCCTGAAGTATCAAGCGAGTCTCATGTATCAAGTCCCGAGTCAACAAGCCAATGTCAAGTCAAGTCCTAGGGTTCATTTTTCTTTTTCTTTCTTTTTTCTTTAACATCTTAACACCTTCAGCCTATTCATTTATATCAGTTACACGTACAAATACACCAAGAGAAACATAATACGTCAGTTTGGCATTGTTTAGCACATGCAGAATACACACACATAACCCTCTGCCCATGGCTACTTATTGTACACCTTTCTGGCCACAAGCTTCAGAATCATTTACAGCATACAAGCAGACTTTGGGCACATTTACAGAGCAGCTTCTGTTTTGATGTTCATTCGGAAGCATTTGCAAGACGACCACAATTACATTTACTTCAAATTAGGCTATTCATTGTTGATCTGTTATTATTATTATTTTTTAATATTCAGATACAGTGAGAAGAGATTTAGTGACCTGAGCTTGAGAAGACATGGCTACCAAAGGTAATGTTCACTAGCTAATCATAAAACCGACTACTTTCACACTGTTTTTTTTTCTCTGCATATTGTAACCATGACAACTTGATTACCAGTATTAGCTCGCCACAGTGGTGCTTGAAAGTTTGTGAACCCTTTAGAATTTTCTATATTTCTGCATAAATATGACCTAAAACATCATCAGATTTTCACACAAGTCCTAAAAGTAGATAAAGAGAACCCAGTTAAACAAATGAAACAAAAATATTAGACTTGGTCATTTATTTATTGAGGAAAATGATCCAATATTACATATCTGTGAGTGGCAAAAGTATGTGAACCTCTAGGATTAGCCATTAATTTGAAGGTGAAATTAGAAGCAGGTGTTTTCAATCAATGGGATGACAATCAGGTGTGAGTGGGCACCCTGTTTTATTTAAAGAACAGGGATCTATCAACGTCTGATCTTCACAACACGTTTCTGGAAGTGCATCATGGCACAAACAAAGGAGATTTCTGAGGACCTCAGAAAAAGCGTTGTTGATGCTCAAGAGGCAGGAAAAGGTTACAAAACCATCTCTAAAGAGTTTGGACTCCACCAATGAACAGTCAGACAGATTGTGTACAAATGGAAGAAATTCAAGACCATTGTTACCGGAGTTACAGGAGTGGTCAACCAACAAAGATCACTCCAAGAGCAAGGTGTGTAATAGTCAGCGAGGTCACAAAGGACCCCAGGGTAACTTCTAAGCAACTGAAGGCCTCTCTCACATTGGCTAATGTTAATGTTCATGAGTCCACCATCAGGAGAACACTGAACAACAATGGTGTGCATGGCAGGGTTGCAAGGAGAAAGCCACTGCTCTCTAAAAAGAACATTGCTGCTCGTCTGCAGTTTGCTAAAGATCACGTGGACAAGCCAGAAGGCTATTGGAAAAATGTTTTGTGGATGGATGAGACCAAAATAGAACTTTTTGGTTTAAATTAGAAGTGTTATGTTTGGAGAAAGGAAAACGCTGCATTCCAGCATAAGAACCTTATCCCATCTGTGAAACATGGTGGTGGTAGTATCATGGTTTGGGCCTGTTCTGCTGCATCTGGGCCAGGACGGTTTGCCATCATTGATGGAACAATGAATTCTGAATTCTACCAGCGAATTCTAAAGGAAAATGTCAGGACATCTGTCCATGAACTGAATCTCAAGAGAAGGTGGGTCATGCAGCAAGACAACGACCCTAAGCACACAAGTCGTTCTACCAAAGAATGGTTAAAGGAGAATAAAGTGAATGTTTTGGAATGGCCAAGTCAATGTCCTGACCTTAATCCAATGGAAATGTTGTGGAAGGACCTGAAGCGAGCAGTTCATGTGAGGAAACCCACCAACATCCCACAGTTGAAGCTGTTCTGTACGGAGGAATGGGCTAAAATTCCTCCAAGCTGGTGTGCAGGACTGATCAACAGTTACTGGAAACGTTCAGTTGCAGTTATTGCTGCACAAGGGGGTCACACCAGATACTGAAAGCAAAGGGTCACATACTTTTGCCACTCACAGATATGTAATATTGGATCATTTTCCTCAATAAATGACCAAGTATAATATTTTTGTCTCATTTGTTTAACTGGGTTCTCTTTATCTACTTTTAGGACTTGTGTGAAAATCTGATGTCGTTTTAGGTCATATTTATGTAGAAATATAGAAAATTCTGAAGGGTTCACAAACTTTCAAGCACCACTGTAGCTAGATTTGATTTATTATTTTCAATAACACAGATGAAATCAGGATCAATTTAATTCTAGTGATGAGGTGGTTGTTTGTCTTCACTGTAGCTTTGCAGGCAAAAATCAAGAGAATTTGAGCCGCTTGAGTGACTTGAATGCATGTAGCTACAGTTAAAGTGGGATGTCACAGCACATATTAGTGAATATCCCGAAAACAGCCAAGCTGTTATAATCCCGTCATTGGTTTACTGAATAATGTTCTATATGCAGTTCTGTGCAAAAGTCTTAGGCACATGTAAAGAAATGCTGTTGACCATAAATGGCTTAAAAATAATGAAAATAAATGTTTCAACATTAAAAAAAATACTATAAACAGTAATCAGTAAGCCATAATAAATGAAACAAAGTTAATATTTGGTGTGAGACGACCCTTTGCTTTAAAAAAAGAAATAGTCTCAGGTCCAGTGAGTGCAGTTTTATGCGGAAATGAGCTGTAGGTTTTACTGAGCATTTTACAGAACCAGCCACAGTTCTTCTGACCACTTTGACTGTCGCACTCACTTCTTCATTTTGCACCAAAACCCAGTAGCCTTCATTATGTTTTCTTTTTTAATCTGAAAAGTGCTCTCTTTTGTAATATGCTGCTCAGATACAAACTTTTTTTTTCCTGTAACATTTAAATTTGTGCTGGAAAATTAACGAACGTTTGGAACTCTAAAATGTTTTTGTACTGACTCAATAATGTAGAAGTCATAAAATAGAAATCTATAACAAAGTTTATATATATATATATATATTTTTTTTATGAGCAATCGCATTCTCTGATTGGCGTCTCTACTACTAGGCTATCAGCTCATATACCGTGAGTAGAGAAAAACAAAATGGTGGAGCGTGTTGCTGAACCAACCGTGGACGGAATAAAAACTCTACTCGAAAACAAAACCCCCAAAAATACAAAAAAGAAGCAACAAAATATGGAATAAAAGTATTTGATGGTAAGAACGTATCGTTTTTATTTTTCAAGAATTATTATTATCATCATCGCATTTTTCACAAATTGCTCCTGTCATTTCGCTGGTTTGTTGACATTCTAAGCGGAAATAATTGTCGGACGTTTTGTATAAAGTTTTTATCTATCAAATTTGCAAAAAAATTAAAATAAAAACGCTCCGTTTCTCAAAATCCAGTGAATGTGGAGAGAATAAAACACTCAATCCTGTCGTACATGGCTTATAGCCAATATCGGCTATCAGCTCATGTATGACTCGATTTTGTGGAATAGCTGTTATATATACCTATATAAATCTTCTTTTAGCAAGAAGATTTACAAAAAATTACTAACAAGACCATTTTTTCACCTACACTTTGTTCTCCATGTTTATTTTTCTCGCCTGCACCCCAACTTGCGATTTTATTGGACACCGACTAAAAAAAATGTTTCATGTTACTCAACACTTTTCTATAAACTGTTTGTATGAGCACAATCCACTCAATTGGAACAGGATTACACACAAAGCATGCGTTGGTGGTTGGGAAACAAGTGTAAAATCACTCTAAGGGTCAACTCCACCTAAACATGGTGAACGTTTCAATGCCTTGACCTTCAACAAAATAATGTTCATGAAATTAAAAGCCAAGCTACTGTACACCTAAGCTTGTCTTAAGCAAATTTTCATACAGGGTGGGAAAGTATGAGCCATGATGATGGTATCAGATACCAGTAATTTGTTAACAGTGGCAAGTCCTACATGAAAACTTCACCAGATTCCTTCGTTTCCGTTGCTTGTTTTATGCAAACCGGTTTCTTTTGAGGATACCGCTATGCAAATTAGACAGCAGCATGCAGGTCCTAACTAGCCTTGACCTTATCCCAACTGGCCTAGTTTGTGAAGTTCTCGCTTGACTGATCTGTCAGGAGAACACGTCCCACTCTGTGAATAATAAAGTCCCAGCCACGTCACTTCACTTCACACATCCTTTTTAAGTTTGTCCCTCTGGGTTTTCCGTAGTAGCCGCTTCAGCGAGAAGTTGGCAGCGTTCCACATGCTAACGGCATGGTGCCTTCAGGTTAGTGTCTGGATTTCACCACCTCTGTGAAAGGCAGTCTAAACACACATAACGCAGAAGTGCGGCTGGACACACACACACACACACAAACGGACCTAAACACACATAGCTGGGGAATGAAGCACGACATCTGGCATGCTGCCACCAAGCTATAATCACATCCGTGCAGATCTATATGGCTCGGCAGACCATGCTGCCTGCTCAAGTCATTACACAACTGCAGTTTCGAGGTCAGATAGAAGGGTGGTGAATGTGCAAAATGATGCATTCAGACACGGATCGAGTGTGTCCAATGTGTTTACAAGAAGATTCCATAAGAACAGCTCTCTTCTGTCACTTCGGAAATCGAAATTTTTTCTGACAGCTCTCTGAGTACACAGATTATCATGTCAAGTTAATGTTTCCTAATATGGCTAATTCCACAGAAACTCTATGCTTTTGGTGCTAAGTGAAACAAAAACTTCCATTTTATGGACTCGTACGGAGGCTTTTCTTCGCAAATCACACATATATCTGAGGAAAATGTGGATATTCCTGACATTTTTTTTTTCCTGTTTCCATTACCATTGTCCCTATATGAGACATAACACTTACTTATATGCTAGCTACCTAACTAGCCTGTAGATATTAGTGAATCTCTGCATTTTATTCCTAAAAGATGACACAAAACTCATTGACTTGTTCAAACTCTTCACACATTGACCATATTCAGCTACAGCTAATCATTTACATCTAAACAAACAGCACTTCTAGATGTTTTTATGGCTAGCTAACAAAAGATTAGCTTCAAAAACTCTGGTATCTATTACTTCATTACGTCAGTAACGGTTCCTGAGGTAAATTTTCTGACTAAAACCAAGTTTCCGCATGGTTGCTTTTGTTCCAGGGTTACTTTTACATTTCTTGTAAAAAAGAAAAAAAAAAGATTTTGGATTTGTGTGTGTGTAAAATATCAACACTTATTTACCAGCTGCAATCACCTAAATTTAAGCAAACAAATTAGCCTTTTGTTAGCTAGTTTGTTTGTGTTGCTAGTTGTAGTTGATGAGTACTTTTCTGTGGTGTTTACTACTTTTTTTTAAGACAGTTTTAACACTATAAAGTTAACATTTCTCACTGTGGTGAAACCACTAGAAGTTTGATTAGCATGCTAAGTGTAATTATAGCACAATTTACATCATATTAAGAAAAGTTCTCTGAAGAAACATGATATTACATTAATAGTATTTAGCAGACGCTCTTATCCAGAGCGACATACAGTGTTCCTAGAGCAGTCTGGGGAGCAGTTGGGGGAGCTCAAGGGCACTTCAGCCATTCCTGCTGGTCCAGGGAATTGAACCGATGACATTTTGGCCCCAAAGCTGTTTCTCTAGGCCAACAGTTCCCCCAGAAACTGTTGATGTTGCTGACAGTTTTGCCTGTTTATTTTCTGTCACACTGCTTTTACGTCGTTTAACTATTATGTTAGCGGAGTCTTTCGCTAGCCTCAGTCGTTAGCTAGCTCAGACTCACGTCCATATTGATTAGTTGCCGAGCAACACCATTTTCTAGGCTTTAACCACCATAGTATTATGCTGCAATACCCCGTATTTAACTGCTCTTCACACGTTCTTGCAATGGCAGCACTTTTAATCGTTTACATTCCTCATTTTATTTCTGCGCTGTGCTGCAACCTGTGGCAGCGAACGCTTCGAAAAGTGAACGAGAGCAAAAACAAGAGAGAGTGAGAGAGAACCACAGGAATGCCTACATCAGCAAGATTAATGTTATGTGCGTTAAAGGCACACAAACTCTCTTTCTCACACACACATGCACACAAACACACACTCTCTTTTCCTCCTATGTGCACATTTCCCTTTGCTTGGTGCCTGGCTTGGTGCCACTCATTCTTCTCGTTAAGCGTCTACGGCTGTAGCCTATAAGTAAATAAACAGTGATCCCTTCTCCACCCCACCCGAAACCACCTTCTCCTTCTCCGCACTCGTTTAAAAAACCACTCTCCCTCCCTCTGCTCGTTTAGAAACCACCATCCCTCCTTCCACTCCTTTATAAACTGCCGTCCACCCCTACGCTCATTTACAAAACCACCATCTCTCTCTCCACTCGTTTAAAAGCCACCATCCCCTCCCTCGTGTCCGCATCCCTCCAAATGCACCGCCTGAGGGAGTTTTGGAAGTGTGTGTGTGAGGGGGTGAAGTGGGGTGGGGGTGAGGGGTGAAGGGATAGTATGCAGTATGTAATGCGCTCCATCAGAGCTTAGCTTGTGTACAACATTCCGCAAACACGAAGCGTTCCAAGCCGGAGAAAGTGAGATCTGAATGAATGATTACAGATTACACTCTGTTTAGCATGCAGATTATTCGGCTTCTCCGTCCCTCTTCGCTAATTTGCGCTGACTTTAAACGCTGATCCAGAATTGCCTACATGTGTGGATTTTCATCTGCTATTATGTTTTATTTGAAAGATAATCATCGCAGAGGTCCTCTGGGATTAAGTATCATTATCAGATAATCCACGGCACACCTGGACCTGATTAGAACCGATCCTACATCAAACTCGACGACTCCGAAGAGCACTGTTGGAACTTGGCCTTGGGCTCGGATTAAAGCTTCAAATGCATGTTATTCTGACGTTTACAGACTTGTATGACAGCAAGCAACATATGCACCAGCTGCCTCTTAACATGCGCCACATAGAGAGATGTCATGATTTTAATTATCGTCGCCATGTTCTTCAGAGACGTTCAGGAGTGTGAGAAAAAGCATCATACAACATTTAATTGAATCTATACACCGATACGCAGAATAACCACAACGACAACAACAACGTCAGCCCTTACCTTACAGTGGTGCTTGAAAGTTTGTGAACCCTTTAGAATTTTCTATATTTCTGCATAAATATGACCTAAAATATCATCAGATTTTCACACAAGTCCTTAAAGTAGATAAAGAGAACCCAGTTAAACAAATGAGACAAAAATATTATACTTGGTCATTTATTTATTGAGGAAAATTATCCAATATTACATATCTGTGAGTGGCAAAAGTATGTGAACCTTTGCTTTCAGTATCTGGTGTGACCACCTTGTGCAACAATAACTGCAGCTAAATGTTTCCAGTAACTGTTGATCAGTCCTGCACACCGGCTTGGAGGAATTTTAGCCCATTCCTCCGTACAGAACAGCTTCAACTGTGGGATGTTGGTGGGTTTCCTCACATGAACTGCTTGTTTCAGATCCTTCCACAACATTTCGATTGGATTAAGGTCAGGACTTTGACTTGGCCATTCCAAAACATTAACTTTATTCTTCTTTAAGAAGAAGAAAGAAGAAACCTTTATTTGTCACATGCACACTTCAAGCACAGTGAAATTCATCCTCTGCATTTAACCCATCTGAAGCAGTGAACACACACACACACACAGAGCAGTGGGCAGCCACACTAGAGTGCCCAGGGAGCAGTCAGGGGTCAGGTACCTTGCTCAAGGGCACTTCAGCCCAAGGCCGCCCCACGTCAACCTAACTGCATGTCTTTGGGGGAAACCGGAGCACCCGGAGGAAACCCACGCAGACACAGGGAGAACATGCAAACTCCACACAGAAAGGCCCTCGCTGGCCGCTGGGTTCGAACCCGGAACCTTCTTGCTGTGAGGCGACCGTGCTAACCACTACACCACCAAAAACCATTTAACCATTCTTTGGTAGAACGACTTGTGTGCTTAGGGTTGTTGTCTTGCTATATGACCCACCTTCTCTTGAGATTCAGTTCATGGACAGATGTCCTGATATTTTCCTTTAGAATTCGCTGGTATAATTCAGAATTCATTCTTCCATCAATGAAGGGAAGCCATCCTAGCCCAGATGCAGCAAAACATGATACTACCACCACCATGTTTCACAGATGGGATAAGGTTCTTATGCTGGAATGCAGTGTTTTCCTTTCTCCAAACATAACGCTTCTCATTTAAACCAAAAAGTTCTATTTTGGTCTCATCCGTCCACAAAACATTTTTCCAATAGCTTTCTGGCTTGTCCACATGATCTTTAGCAAACTGCAGACGAGCAGCAATGTTCTTTTTGGAGAGCAGTGGCTTTCTCCTTGCAACCCTGCCATGCACACCATTGTTGTTCAGTGTTCTCCTGATGGTGGACTCATGAACATTAACATTAGCCAATGTGAGAGAGGCCTTCAGTTGCTTAGAAGTTACCCTGGGGTCCTCTGTGACCTCACCAACACAAACACGCCTTGCTCTTGGAGTGATCTTTGTTGGTCGACCACTCCTGGGGAGGGTAACAATGGTCTTGAATTTCTTCCATTTGTACACAATCTGTCTGACTGTGGATTGGTGGAGTCCAAACTCTTTAGAGATGGTTTTGTAACCTTTTCCAGCCTGATGAACATCAACAACGCTTTTTCTGAGGTCCTCAGAAATCTCCTTTGTTCGTGCCATGATACACTTCCACAAACATGTGTTGTGAAGATCAGACTTTGATAGATCCCTGTTCTTTAAATAAAACAGGGTGCCCACTCACACCTGATTGTCATCCCATTGATTGAAAACACCTGACTCTAATTTCACCTTCAAATTAACTGCTAATCCTAGAGGTTCACATACTTTTGCCACTCACAGATATGTAATATTGGATCATTTTCCTCAATAAATAAATGACCAAGTATAATATTTTTGTCTCATTTGTTTAACTGGGTTCTCTTTATCTACTTTTAGGATTTGTGTGAAAATCTGATGATGTTTTAGGTCATATTTATGCAGAAATATAGACAATTCTAAAGGGTTCACAAATTTTCAAGCACCACTGTATCTTTCCATACAAAACAAATTATAAAAATCATTAAAAACATATACCTTTTGGCCCATTAAAGTCAATCATCAACATTGTATTCTACTCTACTCAGTTCTATTCAACTCAATTCTGTTATACCTCTACTCAATTCTGTTTAACTCTATTTTCTTCTACTCAATTCTAATACACCCTAGTCAATTCTGTTCAACTTAATTCTATTCAACTCAATGCTAGTATACTCTACCCAATTCTGTTCTACCCAATTCAATTCTACTCACTTTTATTCAATTTTATTCTATTCAACTAAATTCTCTTATCCCATACTCAATTCTATTCAACTCTATTCCACTCAATTCTAGCACACTCTACTCAATTCCATTCTACTCAATTTTATTAAACTCTATTCTAGTATACTCTACCCAATTCTATTATGCTTACTTTTACTCTGTTCTATTTAACTGAATTCTCTTATCCCGTACTCAGTTCTATTAAACTGTATTTGATTCTACTCAAATCTACTACATGCTACTCAATTCTATTCAACTCAAATCTGTTATACCCCTACTCAATTCTATTCAACACTATTTTCCTCTACTCAATTCTAATACACTCTACTCAATTCCATTCTACTTAATTCTATTCAACTCAATTCCAGCCCACTCTACCCAATCCTACTCTACCCAATTCAATTACACTAATTTCTACTCAATTCTATTCAACTAAATTCTGTTATCCCAACTCAATTCTATTCAACTCTCTTCTACCCTACCTAATCCCATTCTACTCAATTCAATTACACTCACTTCTACTCAACTCTGTTCTATTCAACTCGATTCAATTCGATTGTTTTCTATTGCTTAATTCTATTCTATTATTCCATTCTACTGCCCTCTATTTTATTCTATCATACTACTCTAGTCTATTATTCGATTCTCTTCTTCGACTATTATATACTATTTTCTTCTATTATGCTACTCGACTCTGTTCTGTTTGAACCTATTCACATCTTTCCCACTATTCTATTATTCTTCTCTGTTAATCTACTCTCTACTTCTACTCTACTCAGTTCTATTGTATCATTCAACTCTATTCTATCCTTTTTTACTCTATCCTACTCTTTTATTCTATTTTATTCCACTTTGTTATCCCATTCTATTCTGTCATTTTTCTCTTATTATTTTCTCTGTTGTCTTATTTTTTCCTATTATACTCTAGTAATCTAGTCAATTATTCTATTTTACTCTATTATTCCACTAGTCTATTAGTCTGTTCTATTCTAATCTGTTGTAGCTCAGGATAAGTAAGTGTATAAAAGTTTGATCAGTAAGACCATAAAGGTTGCACGTTTAAAAATGCATGCCCATTTATAAATTTGAAA
Source organism: Neoarius graeffei (assembly GCF_027579695.1). NCBI lineage: Eukaryota > Metazoa > Chordata > Actinopteri > Siluriformes > Ariidae > Neoarius > Neoarius graeffei. The sequence continues at coordinate 56,087,455 of NC_083586.1, forward strand.
CAGCAGGTGAAACTCCTGTGTCGTGAATATCCACAAACTCTAGCTGACCTGCACCCAGTCAGTGGAACAGTGTGATAAAATGGACATGTGATATCTGAAGACACTGGAGGAATCCTCAACTGTAGTTAAGGTGACAGAGAAAGAAGATTATTACCAAATAATTCATTGTATGGGTACAATGACATCCCAAATTTAGATTCATTTTTGTCGCTCCGCTATACTGTAATATATACGGTAGAGTCAGTGTTCCAGTGCAGGACTGAGGTCCAGGTAAAGAGGTATACAGCCCAGTGCTCAGTGTGCACCATATAAGATAAACTGTAAACAGCGCTCTCTGGCAGCTACTCCAGCTTGTACTCTAAGTTCACATCAGGTAACGATATTGTACATTACGCAACAATGTGGTGATATTTCCCCGACAGCTGGAGAGGTGCCAGCAAACACTTATCTACTGACCGAGCTGCGCACTTTGGACTAAAGGTCAGGAGAACGATCCTGTCTGGAGAGAGAGAGAGAGAGAGAGAGAGAGAGAGAGAGACACACACACACACACACACACAAAACACAACATATGGTGCCACCCGGACACAACAATTCACAACGCTCTCACCGGCTAAGAGTCAAAATAAGATGCAGAAATCAAAATAATTTTAGATTAGGTTTCTAATAATTAAATTGGCAATGTGTATTCTATTTAGTCCACTTTTAGTGGCAGCCTTTTTAGACACACATCACAGGGATGACTGATCTATATTAGTCTTTCTGGTATGGATGACTTAAAACAAGCTGTCTGCACATCTAACGCACACACACACACACACACACACGCCCATCGGACAGAAATAAATGACCTTGGATGTGTTCTATCAATACAACAGCACTGATAGTGCTAGTGCATACACACACACACACACACACACACACACGACTTATTTACCAAACACAGACCCTTGCATCATACTGTCACAAGTCGTGTCAGTTAACAAGCGACTCCAACTTATTTTACATTCCTCTGCTCAGTTTTCTGTTTATTGCCCATGACCAGAAGATGTGGACAGAGGCACATAGTGAAACATCCCACAGGCCCCAAGGACAAAACGCACCCAAGCATCCTGCACAGTCCAGAAAGTAGCTTTTCCATGTAACTTGTAAGGAATTGACAAATCGAAAACAGAAAATTACGAGACGCCAGAGGATTGTGTGGAATTGTGGTGACAGTGTCCCAAAACCAACTCCAGTTACTGGAGAAAAAAAAAAACAGTTCAGGACAAAATATGAAGTAACTGTTATGAAAGGATCTATTATGACATGGTTCCACACACTGAAGTGATTAGGGGGTTCTGTGGTTATGTAATGTGTGTGTGTGTGTGTGTGTGTGTGTGTGTGTGTGTGTGTGTGTGTTTGCATGCAGGCATTAGGGGGCTATGTGCTCATACGTAGAGCAGCTTCCACGAATAAAAACACTGCTTTGGGGTGAATGGACAATCACAGATAATAATAAAAGATAATAGTAGTTTCGTATAGAAACAGAATATGTTGCAATATGTTACTCATTCATGGGTGCAAGTATAAAATTTTCAAAAACCTGAAAAGTCTGACAAGGTCAGACATGCATGGCGCAGCCATGCGGGGGGGGGGGGGGGGGGGGGGGGGGGGGGGTGAGCCCCCCCTTAGGGCTCGAAAAAAATTTAAATTACAAGTTAAAATGGTTGTCTCTCATGCAATCTCATGCAAACATTTATAATATTAATAGTTATATGATTTGCATATTCACATCAAATGTTTAATACATTTCATCAATTCATCTGAAATAACAATATTTCAAGTACAAGGCTTGATATTTCAAAACATCTAGCAACTACTAATTTAAATGTTGAAACAACCATTTTTAATATGCTTTTGCTGTGATACCTTTTTTACAATATATACACTGGAATAGCTGTGTTGATTTGGTCGAACAACGTGCTACGTGCGTGAAACATGATATCACACATGTATAACACCGTGAAACAACGGGCTAGTCAGAACCGCTCGTCGGTGAGCGGCGTATAAATTGAATGAGGTTTGTGGCAAAGACGAGATGAAAAGATTTGTCTCGTGCAGAGACTGTACCGCGGTAACCCGGTAATACGCTGAGAGTGAGACAGTGAGACAGTGAGAGGGCCACCCCTATACCCCCACCCCCACCCCGAAAATCTCAACGGATTTACACGATTTGGGAAAATTATTTTTTCAGAACCGAAAAAAACGAGCTTCCGGCACATGCCGGAAAACTTGCACCCATGCTCATTTCGTTCCAAAATACCACAGAGCTGTTGAATTCTCAATTCTGATTGGTTGCTTTATTTTCTATAACAGCTGGAATTTGTCGAAGCAGCTCCAGCCATAAATCGCAATCACAGTTTCGTTCTAATGCGGTATTGTTTCTGTAGTAACAACTAAGACAGGGAGTTGTATGACGGAAGTTGCACAAAATCTAAGACTAATACTTATGTAGAGTTTATGGAAGGAGTCTCCAGTGTCAGTACTTAACAGTGTAACAGTAGGTTTTCCACCACATTGAAGTCTTCAGGACAGAAGAATTTGCAGTTTGTTTGTTTTTTATCTTATCAACTTCAAGAGACGGAACAACTAATTATTCTATCCACATTCACTGGATATGAGCAATCGGATGCTCTGATTGGCTACTAGGATATCAGCTCATATACCGTGAGTAGAGAAAAACAAAATGGTGGAGCATGTTGCTGAACCAACTGAGGACGAAATAAAAACTCTACTCGAAAACAAAATTCCAAAATTTATAATGAAATATTTAAAAGAAACAGAAATAGCTAATATTATATATGTCCTCCCCCCCCCCAAAAAAAATCTCCTGTTCCACACTCCAGCCCAGTCGGTGGCAGTAATGCACTTTTAAGTTGGTTTGCCAACCGCCAGAAAACCCTAAAGAAGAACAAGAAGAAACCAAGAAAAAAAAGGGCAACAAAATATGGAATAAAAGTATTTGATGGTAAGAACGTATCTTTTTTATTTTTCAAGAATTATTATTATTATAGCATTTTTCACAAATTGCTCCTGTCATTTCACTGGTTTGTTTACATTCTAAGCGAATATGATTTTGTCGGACGTTTTTATTTATCGAATTTGCAAAAAATAAAAATAAAAATGTTCTGTTTCTCAAAATCCAGAGAATGTGGATAAAATAAAACAGTTATTCACTCAATCTCGTCATACATGGCTTATAGCCGGTATCAGCTCATGTACGACTCGATTTCGTGGAATAACTGTTAAATGTAACTCTAAATGGATAAAAAGTACACCATGTCCTTCTTCAATGAACTGAAATTTATAATCGTTGGTGGTATAGATAGAGGAATCAGCTGGTATAGAAAGGGAATCAACCCTTTGGGCTGAGCTGATACCGTATTCGAAAATAACTGAGTTCGAGTTGGTAAAATCGCATCACCCTGATTAGTTTATTCTAACAGCACACCCCTGAGTGACTTATTCCTTGGGGTTGTCATTCCTGAGAAGAGATTTGACATTTGAGATTTGAAATTTGAGATGAAGCCCATAAGTTTAACATGACACATTCTCTGACACATAGACCTGGAGGGATAGGAACTTCCTAAGGCTCAATTCTTAATTTCTCCAGACACCTTTAGGAAAATCAGCAATCTCTCCTTGGTCTGTTCATGGGTTTGTTACTTTCTTGTTCAGCTCAGGTTATGAAACTTGACTTCACGTTAGATTTTAGTCCTTTAGTGCATCAAAAAAGGAACATTTATTCTTTCAAATACATCTTTCTGCAGCAAGAGCTATCGTTTATGGACTTGTCACAAATCACATAAATTATTCTGGTGCCACGGGAAGCCATGTTAGCCTAATGGTTAGAGAAGCAGCCTTGGGACCAAAAGGTTGCCAGTTTGATTCTTTGGACCAGCAGGAATGGCTGAAGTGCCGTTGAGTAAGGCACCTAACCCCCAACCGCCCCTCCAGGCTGTTCTGGGTATGTTGTATGTCGCTCTGGATAAGAGTGTCTGCTAAATGCCATGAATGTAATGGTGCTGTGATCTGGATTTTGGTCAAATACACAACAAATAATGAATCACGGATAAATAACAACTTCTGGTTTTATAGTGACACAATTTTTCAGCTAGCGATATCATAAACTGACGTTTCGACGTTACGGACATCATCATCAGAGTTAAATGAAGTGTTTAAGGTGATTAAGAGTCGGTTCAAGTCCCAAGAGAGTGCATCAAGTAAAAACCTTGGCATGTACGGTATCAGATTGGATGTTTAATTTTGGCATTTTTGCCCGGATGAACAACATTCCATAAATCAAACAATCCAGCTTCCCAGTGCATTTTCATAGAATAATAAATGAATCGCTCAAATCAGGAATGTCCAGGAGGCCATAATCAGTCTTAAGGTTGAGTGGCAGTGTTCTCCAGTTCGTTGGTACAGATGCCTGCAGATGCACTTGAACTGACTCTTAATCACCTTAAACACTTTCTTTTACTCTGATGGTGACGATGTCAGTGACGTCGAAATGTCAGTTTATGATATCGCTAACTTTTATTCTGAAATGCATCACCGAAGTTGTCTTAATTAAAGGAGTACGCCACCCCCAGGTGAAATTGAGTCAGTCCCTGCAGTCCCTAGAGTTGGATGAGTGAGCCAAAGCGTTTTGTAGCCGACCCAGCCATTGCCCTGATCTAGAAACGCCCCGGTTAGCTTTAGCTTAGCGTAGTCGCTGTAATCCGGCATGTCCAGCTAGCATGTCGTTGCAAAAGCGAATCAAATAACTCAAGAGTTTTTATAATTATTTCTCATGACCTGTACATTCACATCGAGTACACATATCAATGCAAATTAACACGAAGGGATTTACTAGACCAATTTATATATGGAACTATTTTCGGCCACAGCACAGGCAATGCACTGCTGCAGGCGCAAAGACACCACGCAGCACCCGAAAACCCTCAACTTCCGTCAATACACCAGCGTGACTACTAAGTTCTCTGGTGTATTGACGGAAGTTGTGGTGCTGCGTGGTGTCTTTGCGCCTGCAGCGGTGCTTTGCCTGTGCTGTGGCTGAAAATAGTTCCAGATATAAATTGGTCTAGTAAATCCCTTCGTGTTAATTTGCATTGATATGTGTACTCGATGTGAATGTACAGGTCATGAGAAATAATTATAAAAACTCTTGAGTTATTTGATTCGCTTTTGCAACGACATGCTAGCTGGACACGCCGGATTACAGCGACTACGCTAAGCTAAAGCTAACCGGGGCGTTTCTAGATCAGGGCAATGGCTGGGTCGGCTACAAAACGCTTTGGCTCACTCATCCAACTCTAGGGACTGCAGGGACTGACTCAATTTCACCTGGGGGTGGTGTACTCCTTTAAGATACAATTTTTCAGACCCCATATGTGTCAAAAATTCTCTTCTTTTACTTTTGCAGTGGCGCTACCAAGGCGAATGTAGCTTATAAATAAACAAAGCCAATTGTAATACCAGCACAAGTCATTAATAATGTTCTAACGTGATCTTTGCCAACGCTGTTCTGTTCACTTCCTGACTCCTCGGTACATAAACACACCTGGAGCTTTGACTTATTGCGAAGTCTTGCCAACCATTCCATATATAAAGCCCTGAGCCTTCCTTCTCCACTGATCCGCTACCTTTTTTTAGACTGTCGTTTGGCCTTGTTGTACCGTGAGTGTTCCTGTTTTCGGTTCTGTCTGATTAACGACACTGCTTGGATTTTGTATTAAAGCAGCCTTTACATGGATCTTCACTCACTCTCACTCTCTCGCTCTCTGTGAGGCTGGACAGTTGTGCAAACACAAAGCCTAAATCCTAACATGCTTGGCTCAAGATATTATTTGGCTAATTTGTATCTCAAACAGATTCATAAAATAACACAATACTGGCTGATCAATTATGTTCAGTTTGTAAAAAGTGTATTGTATTCATTTTATTGCTCCATTAGCTGCTTCAAAAACGTTTGTAAGAGTTTACAATGACAACTACACTCACCGGCCACTTTAATAGGAACTTGTTCTTGATTCTAAGATCCCTGTTCTTGGCTGCAGGACTGGAACCCAATGTGTTCTTCTGCTGCTGCATGCTGAGACGTTTTTCTGCTCACCACGGTTGTAAAGAGTGATTATACGAGTTGTTATATCCTTCTTGGCAGCTCGAACCATGAATCTGTCCATTTTCCTCTGACCTCTCTGATCAACAAGGCGCTTGTTTCCACCCACAGAACTGTCACTCTCTCACTCAGTGTTTTTTGTTTTTCGCACCATTCTGTCTGTGTAAACTCAACAGACTGTTGTGTGTGAAAACCCCAGGAGATCAGCAGTTTCTGAAATACTCAAACCAACACCCATGCCACAGTGAAAGAAAGTCACACTTCACTGTGAGATCGCAATTTTTCCCGTTCTGATGTTTGAACATTGTGAACTTTAACTGAAGCTCTTGATTTGTATCTGCATGATTTGATGCATCGTGCTGCTGTCAAGGGATCGGCTGATTCGAGAACTGCATAAAACAGCAGGTGGATGTATGGGTGTTCCTAACGAAGTGGCCGGTTAGTGTATAATTAACAATTATTCCACGAACTCGAGTCGTACATGAGCTGATACCGGCTATAAACCATGTACGATGGGATTGAGTGGAATAACTGTTTTATTCTCTCCACATTCACTGGATTTTGAGAAACAGAGCATTTTTATTTTTATTTTTTGCAAATTCGATAAATAAAAACTTTATACGACATGTCCGACAAAATCATTTCCGCTTAGAATGTAAACAAACTGGCGAAATGACAGGAGCATATTGTGAAAAATGCGATAATAATAATAATAATAATAATAATAATAATTCTTGAAAAATAAAACCATCAAATACTTTTATTTCATAGTTTGTTGCTTTTTTAATTTGGGGTGTTTTCTTCTTCTTTAAGTTTTTTTTTTTTTTGGCGGTTGGCAAACCAACTTAAAGGTGCATTCCTGCCACTGACTGAGCTGGAGTGTGGAACAGGAGATATTGTGGGGGAAAAAAACTGTATCCTTTTAGCTATTTCTGTTTCTTAAATACTTGATATTTTTTGTAGTTTTGTTTTCGAGTCGAGTTTTTATTTCGTCCTCAGTTGGTTCAGCACCACGCCATGCCATTTTGTTTTTCTCTACTCATAGTATATGAGCTGATATCCTAGTAGCCGATTAGCCAATCAGAGTGCACGACTGCTCATATCCACTGAAGATACGGTAGGTAGAATAATGACGGATATAACCATCTTGTCTCTTTATCACAACCAGCTCTGAGATTTTGGATCACTTTCGGACGATCGGACATTGAGGAAACCTGTAGGACAAGCACATCAGTCTTGGGTCTGCTGTTGGAGCCTGAATGAGCCAACAGAGGCTTATCTGATGATGAATGAGAAATGAAATCATCACACGGAAACATCTGAACCGTACGAGAGCGCAGCTGTGATTTAAACAATAAGGCATTCGAACGCTGGTTTGGCAGGGCATTCGATTGCATGACTGTAATTCCCTGAGCTTTGCATTTTCGCATGCGTTCGGCACATTAGAAAGTCGGAGCGTGATCAGAGGAGGAAATCAATACAAACTCAAGATTAAATTAAATCTCGGGGCATTGTAATGACGTATGAGATCAAATTACTCCTGGGAATGAGTGGCTACTCATTCTGAATGAAAACAATCAGTTGCTTCTATTTAATATTATTATTATAGGCTCTTCATTTAGCAGATAATATCTTACTTTGTAGTGATAACTTCGACTCACACGGAAAGAAATGCTGTCGACCAAAAATGGCTGAAAAATAATGAAATTAAATGTTTCAACATTTAAAAAATACTATAAACAGTAATCAGTAAGCCATAATAAATCAATTTCACAAAGTCAATATTTGGTATGAGACAACCCTTTGCTTTAAAAAAAAACAAAAATAGTAGTCTGAGGTCCAGTGAGTGCAGTTTTAAAAGAGAATGAGCTGTAGGTTTTACTGAGCGTCTTACAGAACCAGCCACAGTTCTTCTGGACACTTTGACCGTCACACTCGCTTCTTCATTTTGCAGCTAAAATTTTCCAGTAGCCTTCATTATGTTTTCTTTTTTAATCTGAAAAGTGCTCTCTTCTTTTGTAATATGCTGCTCAGACATATTACATACTTTTTTTCCTGCAACATTTAATTTTCTGCTGGAAAAATAACGAACGTTTGGAACTCTAAAATGTTTTTGTAATGTTTTAACTCAATGTAGAAATCATCAAAAAGAAATCTATAACAAAGTTTGTATGAAAAAAACCCCAGGGTGTCATGACTTTTGCACAGTACTGTATATTATGTAATGTAGTATGCTTTTTTTTTTTTTTGCAAGTATGGACAAGATTCATTTTTACATGTTCTATATTTTGTGAATTTGGTGTTTACCCTTGTGTGTTTTTCCCCGTGTTTATTATATTCTCTAAAAAATGATTAAACATATTTACAAATGAAATCTCCTGGTTATTTTCCTTTTATTAATCAGAAATACACTTACATAGGCTGACAGTAATTACAACAACCAAGTTCTTGATGAAAATCTTTTCTTTTTTTTCATAGCAGTAAAAATAAAGTCATAAAGTTTCTCAAAATCTCTTCGGAATCTCTTTGGCCTCGAACACATATTTGGTTCGGATGATGGTTTGGAAGGATTATTCCAGCGTGCGGTTTGGGGCCAGAGGAGATCAGAGGAGTGTGAGACGCTGACCTACTGAATCCTGAAGCCGAGCATGATATACACACACTAGCAATTTTTGCGTTTTCCTTCTTTCCGCTGCAGTTTAAATGTCTAAAATTAAACAAAGTGGTACTTTTCCTGCTCAAACACCTAATAAGCCCGGACGCACGTGCAACAGCAAGAACATAACTGTCTTGTGTAAAACACTCGGATTATATCAAGCGCATGAGATGATGTTTTATGTAGAAGGACTACCACTTTTACTGAATGTAAAAATGTCCTGTAGTTGCTTTTTATTAGCATTCCATGGCTTGTGTGTGTGTCTTATCAACCATATCAATATTTGTATGTGACCTTACTTTTATTTAAAGGAAAAAAAAACTATGAAAAAATTTGTATATTGTTTTCTCCTTGCTGTCTGACATTTTTGTTTTCACACAAATATATCACTTCCCGCACAAAATGTAATAAATAAAGAATTAAATATGTATATTTAGCGCAGACCTGCACCATTGTTAGAACCAAAATTTACCCGTTGTATTTAACCTTATTTATTTATTTATTTATTTATTTATTTATTTTCACATTTTTACTTTTAAAAGATACAGTTTAAATCTTAGGTCCTACGCATTGTCATTTTTATGCATATGCTTTATGTACTATATTTTAATAAACAAAAAAAAGTGTGGAAAAACTAGCAATCTGTCCCATCATGCATCACAAAAAAAGATACCGGCTTGAAAAAAAAAAAGTGGGGGGCACTGTAGACCCAATATGACTCCCCAGGAAGATGGTTTACCTGCTCCATATAAAAACAAACAAACAGTCATAATTATCTAACTGTACATTCAAATGAAAAGTAACTTGCGCAGAAAACACTAGCTAGCACCGAGCCTAGTCTTACGGCATGAAAATATCTTACGATGTCAAATATTCACGCAAGATTCTCCTCATGTTGACAATTGAGACCATATCGTGTTTCGCTAAGGGTAGTATCTCATTGGGCTGCGACAGTTTGCGACAAATTGCGAATGTCATCCGCGAGAGAGTTTCAAAAGTGTCTTGAAATATTCGCGGGGCTTCTCAATTTCCTCGCATGAGTTGCAAAGTGTCGCTCCTTCGTCGCTGAAATTTTGAACATGTTCAAAAAATTCGTGCGACAAAATTTCTCTCAAAATAGCCGCAAATGCATCACTGGTGTCGCAAAGCCATCACGAACCCTTCTCAAGTCAGTTTCCGTGAGACAGGAAGTGCGAGTTGAGACAGGAAGTGTGAGCCAATATCTCACTGGGCTGCGACAGCCTGCGACTAGTTGGAGACACAACAATTGCAGTAAAATATGCGAATATCAATTCAGTGTGATTCCAAGTGAAAATTGTCGCTAATTCGCATATTTTATCACAATTGTTGTCTCCAACTAGTCGCAGGCTGTCGCAGCCCAGTGAGATATTGGCTTAAGCCACCTATGAAAATACACCAGAAGCCGCATTGCTAGCAATGCTATTAACTAGCTATTAGGAGGTGGTGGTCTCTCATTCTCATCTCATTATCTCTAGCCGCTTTATCCTGTTCTACAGGATCACAGGCAAGCTGGAGCCTATCCCAGCTGACTACGGGCGAAAGACGGGGTACACCCTGGACAAGTCGCCAGGTCATCACAGGGCTGACACATAGACACAGACAACCATTCACACTCACGGTCAATTTAGAGTCACCAGTTAACCTAACCTGCATGTCTTTGGACTGTGGGGGAAACCGGAGCACCCGGAGGAAACCCACGCGGACACGGGGAGAACATGCAAACTCCACACAGAAAGGCCCTCGCCGGCCACGGGGCTCGAACCCGGACCTTCTTGCTGTGAGGCGACAGCGCTAACCACTACACCGGAGGTGGTGGTATTTTTTAAAATAAATAGCCTATATAAAGGTTAAATTAGGGTTAGGGGCGTGGCTAGTGTTTGTAACGTATCCTACAAATTCACTCATATGAAATAAAATAAACTCCACACACTATTTTTGTCCTTTTTTTTTAAAACCTGATGTATTTTCCCATGAGATCAGGTTGACTTTATCAGCCCGACAATGTTAACTAGATCACTTTCTACTACACATGCACTATTCTTTACATTACACACAGTTTTAATCTCATTCCCTATAAAGTTAGTAAGTTAGTAAAGTTGTAAGATCCAGTTACAGTTATGCTTATGCATGAATCCTGAAATAGTGTAATGTGGACGTTTGTAATGAATCAACATGAATGAAATTGCAGGAAAAATTACATCAGATTAAAGTTGGGGCGGAGTTAGTGTTTGGAACTTCTGTCTCAACCAATATTGCCAATTAGAGACTTTGTCACTAGAGTTAGCAAAGTTTTAGATCCCTTTAGTGAATTTAATTAAAAAAAGAGCTGAGCAATAAATTGAGTGACTTTCTGAGCAAACTTTAGAAAGTGTCTTGCACTTAATACGGTTCTCCAACTCACATCACTCAACTTACTGATCACTATTCCAATCACCAATATCCCTGTCAAACAACTAATCACCACTACTGCTATTTATAATTCACTGATAACCGATGTTCCCATTGACTAATCACAGTTCAAAAATAATCCCATGGACCAATCACTGCTCACCACTGTTCCCATCGACCAATCACTTATCGCTATGGTTCTGATCAACCAATCATTAATCACCATTATTCCTGTAAACCAACCACAAATCACAACTGTTTTCATTACCAATCACTAATCACCACTGTTTATATAGACCATTAACTGATCACCACTGATCACGTTGCCTAATCACTAATCATCACAATTCCTGTCAACCAACCACAGATCACAACTGTTCTCATTGGCCAATCACTAATTGCCACTATTCCCATTGACCATTTACTGATCACCATTGTTTCCACTGACTAATCACCGTTCACCACATTTCCTGTCAACCAGCCACATAACACAACTGCTCCTGTTTACCAATAACCAATCACCAATACTCTTGTTGACCATTCGCCGATCACCACTCTTCCCGCTGACTAATCACGGTTCAGAATTGGTCCCATGGACCAATCACTGCTCATCACTGTACCCATCAACCAATCACTAATCACCACTGTTCTCATCGATCAATCGATAATAGCCACTATTACCATTGACCATTCACTGATCACCACTGTTCCCGTTGACTAATCATGGTTCAGAATCGGTGCCATGGACCAATCACTGCTCACTGCTGTTCCCATCTACCAATCACTAATCACCATTGTTCTCATCGATCAATTGCTAATCACCACTATTTCCGTTGACCATTCATTGATCACCACGGTTCCCATTGACTAATCATGGTTCAAAATTGGTCCCATAGACCAATCACTGTTCATCGCCGTTCCCATCAACCAATCACTAATCCCCACAATTCCAGCTGACCATTCACAGATCACCAATGTTCCCACTGACTAATCACAGTTCAGAATTGGTCCTGTGGACCAATCACTGTTCATTGTTGTTCCGATCAACTAATCACCAGTGTTCTCATCGTTCAATCGCTAATCGCCACTATTCCCGTTGACCATTCACTGATCACCACTGTTCCTATTGACTGATCACGGTTCAAATTGTTCCTATAGGCCGATCACTGTTCATCGCTGTTCTCATCAACTAACCACTAATCACCACTGTTCATATTGACTAATCACGGTTCAAAACGGTTTCCATTGACCAATCACTATTCACCATTGGCTCGTTGCTTCTTCCCCAGTACAGCACGCAGGTCCCAGTTTAATGCTGACTCGAGCATCACACTGAGTCTGTACTGATCACTCGAGTTTGAGAAGCGAACGCATGCCGCAGCGCACTTTTGAACATTAGATCATATTTGATCCAGTTTCACCCAAAGACTTGTTCATGGAGGTCAGGTGTCTCACAGCTCTCAGGACTCTGCTGCAAACCGCCGAGCTCTCTCTCTCTCTCTCTCTCTCTCTCTCTCTCTGAGTAAACGTGGCCTGAAGTGAGCTGAGCCAAAACCTGCGATCCGCGCCGCGGCCACCGAACACAAAGACGGCATTCATTTAAGTTAAAAAAAAAAGCCGAACTCCGTCCGAGACTCTGGCTGTGCTCCAAATCCCAAACTCCGAGCCTGTGCACTTGCATACTAACAAGTGAGTCTCGAAGGCTGCTGGTACCGTAAGCGCGCGCTCCTGCATGCAAGAATGCGCCTTTACACAGAACACAGCGGGCGCGCGCGTGACGCGTGTGCGCGCTCGCTAATTAATTTTAATTGAATGGAAAACTATGAGGCAAAGGTTCTGCAGCACAGCAAGCCTTCGGGTGCTGGTGTCTTTAGTGCGGCGTGATAGATAGATAGATAGATAGATAGATAGATAGATAGATAGATAGATAGATAGATAGATAGATAGATAGATAGATAGATAGATAGATAGATAGATAGATAGACTACACGCTGTATATATGAGCGGGTTTAATTATTTATCCGCGCTTAAAGACATCCATCTTTCCGTCGCGGTTTATTTTGCTGCGCGCGCGCGCCGGAGCCGACGCTTGATCTGGCTCGGTAAGCTCGTGCGCTTCACATGTGCTGCCGTTGATTCTGTTTGAATATTTACAGGACGGGCAATGTGCTGAGCAGAAGGCTAATTACACTGATTAGCCGAGCACCCTGGGCCACGGTAGTGAGGTGTGTGTGTGTGTGTGTGTGTGTGTGTAATCCATCAGCTGCGCTCACGAGAACCCGATGGGCCAGCGAGCACAAACCACGAGCAAACAGTTGAGCAGAAGTGCGCGTCTGTTCGACAAACCACGGCTTCTTCACAAACACCTCTCTAAATGCACAGCATTCACTGCAGCCGCACTTCGGAGGGGAAGAAAGTTTCCAGTCAATACACTTTGATGATTCAGTCAACATCATATCATCATAGATCACATCATATCATTTATTTTATTTTTCAAAATAAGAAATGCAATTCAACACCAAACAAACCACACACTCTACTATTCATAATAAATATTAATAATCATGCAAAATCTCAGTGACCTGTAGCCTCCACCATACAGGCCTGCAGGAAAAAAAAAAGTTGCCAAGAACCTCAGGCCAAGACAAAACTCTATGAAATGAATGAATAATAAAAATAATAATGAAGGAAAGGGCGTGTCAGAAAAATACAGAACCTGTGTTTAAAATAAATAATAACCTGATTTACAAATAAAAATAGCATTAGCTCTAGAGAAATGTCGAGGCTGAGGCCTTGCTGAGAAGCAAGATTCATGCAAAGACCTGACACGAGATAAACTTTTTGATCTGGAGAGCAAAAGAGCAAAGTCGGAGTTAAATAAATAAATTAATAAATAAATAAATGGCGAGCTCTTCCGCGCAGACGGAGCGCCGCTCTCTCTCTCTCTCTCTCTCACACACACATACACACACACACACAGCCTCGAGCTTAGTCGTTATTTTTATAATAATAATAATAATAATAATAATAATAATAATATAGATGGATCCTATTTCGCTTTTTTGAGCCAAAATTTAGGACTAGGCCGCATTTAAACCTGCATTACATTTAAATAAATATGAGAGAGAGAGAGAGAGAGAGAGAGAGAGAGAGAGAACGCACTTCAGAAAATGTAATCGTTCAAACTAATTCAACTCCATGCAAATATATTTGCCTTTATGACGTCTGTACAGTTCCCTATTAGCCTTTACAAATGACATCTTCATCCACACATCATCATCATCATCATCTAGATATAACAGAGATTAAAGCAAAAAAATAATTTGGGAATAACAACAAATATATAGATATATAAAATAAAAAGCTGCCAAATATTTAGCACTGGAAACTGATTTGTTTTTATTTTTATTTTTAAATTCTCTGATGAATTTCAAAAGCGTTCCCTATTATATGTGCGTGTGTGTGTGTGCGCGCGCGTGTGTGTGTGTGTGTGTGTGTGTGTGTGTGTGTGTGTGTGTGTGTGTGTGTGCGTGCGCGCGCAAGTGTAAGATCCGAGATACGAGTCTGCTGCATGCTGCACTTTCAAAAACATCCCCAAACAAAACGAAACTGCAGGTCCTTAATGACGGTCATCAATTAATTGTGATCAATTCTGAACAACTTAGTGAAGTAAAAAAAAATTAAAATAAAATAAAATTAAAAAAAGCTTTGGTTTGGGATTTCAATAAATAAATAAATAAATACAAGCATTTGCAAGTTTAACTGATCAACACATTTTCTAATACACACCCTGTGTAACTGATACACACACCACACAAAAACCATACATACATACATACATACATACATACATACATACATACATACATACATACATACATAAAGGGTTTTGTTTTTGTTTTTTTCTCAAATGTCCTGAGAAACATTTGCCACTTTTTTTCCCCTTGATTTGCACTGCACGTGTTTGAGATGCAACATTTCACACGGACTGTCCCTAAATCACACGCAGACTCTTCAAATGACCAACAACAACAAAAAAAATAATGCGCATAAACAGTCCTGATGCAAAAAGTATCAACAACAACAACAACAACAACAACAACAGCTGCATGTTGTAAGGATCATGCAGGTGCGCTGTCTGAGTGTCTGCTTGCATTAAAATAAAGAGTTCAGATGAGTTGAAGCCGTTGGACTGTTCTGCAGTTTGCCTTATCTGCTGTGATAAGCAGGGTGTAAAAAAAAAAAAAAAACTGGGGGGGGGGAACACACACACGCACACACACACACACACACACACAGTGCATGCTGACAGCTGTTCATTCTGTCAGTCAGCTCAGGGCTGATTAAAACCTTCAGACGGAAATAAAAACAAACAACAAAAAACTTCAGCGCTGAAGAATTCCAGAGAGAGAGAGAGAGAGAGAGAGAGAGAGAAATGAAAAAATGCGAATGCACAATAAAAACCCAGCCGGTGTTTATATGAAGCGCGCGCGAGGCGGCGGCGGCCCGAATACGGCACGAGCACGTCGAAACTGGAGGCGCGCGAGCGGAATGTCTGAGTATTTTTCACGTAATATCTAATAAGCCCGCACGCGCTGGAGTCTGCAGGGTGTGTGGGTGTGGGTGTTTTTTTTTTTTTTTTAATAATTTTTTTGTTAATTTTTTTTTCTTCCGTGCGCCATTTTCTCCGAGAGCCCATGTGCACAGAGACGACGCAGATCCGCGCGCTGGAAAGATGCCACGCTCGGGGAAAAAAAAAAAGGGGGGGGGGGGGGGGTAGTTGAACCGGGAGAGCGCGCGCGCACGGGAGGGAGGGAGGGAGGGAGCGCGGAAGAGCAAAAAGGAAAAAGCAGAGAGCAAAATGGAACACCAGCACCAGCACCACTGCCACCCCCAAACACACACACACACACACACACACACACACAGCGCGCGCCACCCTATTTAAACATTTCAACCAACAGCAAAAGTTGCAACAATGCAATTCAAAAAAAAAAAAAAAATCACAGTGCACATGCGCAAAGCAAAACTTCCATCTCTACAGCCTAGTAATGATGCAGATGATTATGAGGATTAGGAGGATTGTCTTGCATTACCTGTGTCAGGCAGTACGGAGAGTACATTGCTACTTCGGAATTAAACATTGGAGGAGCGTTTACAGAGCTGAATGGAAGTTCGCAGTGTCGGGTCGCATAGCAATAACTCGCGCTCGTGCCCCGCCCCCCTCCTCCTCCCCACTCCTCCTCCTCCTCCTCCTCCTCCCCACTCCTCCAACAAACCCCGCCTAGGAACCAGAAAGTGAAAGCTCAAACTTCTGGCAAAGAAGAAGAACTGCACGAGCACACACACACACACACACTTTTGTACTTCTGTCTTTGTGGGGACTCACTGACATACTGTACGAGGGTATTTCAAAAAGTTCTGGGCCTCACCCCAGAAACAAAGGGCGTAACTGTTATACTATAAAGCCTGAGACACCACTGTCCACAAAAACTCAACTGAAGGAAGCAATGAATTCCTGGGTTTCACGTCCGCCTCATTAGTTGTTCAAAACTTTAGCTGGTGGTCAACCGAAGCTCATTCGACAAAGCGTTTGTACGAAGAAGGTTCACTGGTCGCATGAAAAATGCCTTACGCTTGCATTGTTCGATTTGATCAAACTGTGAAACGGATAAATTTCTTCAGGGTTTTGCGTTGAACTAATAAAAAAGGCTGAACGGACACAGGATTTCACAAAAAGACGTCGAGAAAGGTGGAGCTGGAAATGTGGAGTTGATATCGATGTATATTTTGTTGTAAAGATGTTATATTACACAACTGACAGGATGGACTTCTGAACAAAACTGGACCTACACACACAGGACGGTTTGTCAGGAGTCGACTGCATGCTGCACCATCTGGCCCTCTCGATTCTTGGGTTTCGCGTGACGTCACGTCACGTCACGTCCGCCTCATTAGTTGTTCAAAACTTTAGCTGGTGGTCAACCGAAGCTCAGTCAACAAAGCGTTTGTACGAAGAAGGTTCACTGGTCGCATGAAAAATGCCTTACGCTTGCGTTGTTCGATTTGATCAAACCGTGAAACGGATACATTTCTTCAGGGTTCTGCGTGAACTAATAAAAAAGGCTGAACGGACACAGGATTTCACAAAAAGACGTCGAGAAAGGTGGAGCTGGAAATGTGGAGTTGATATCGATGTATATTTTGTTGTAAAGATGTTATATTACACAACTGACAGGATGGACTTCTGAACAAAACTGGACCTATACACACAGGACGGTTTGTCAGGAGTCGACTGCACGCTGTACCATCTGGCCCTCTCGATTCTTGGGTTTCGCGTGACATCACGTCACGTCACGTCCGCCTCAGTAGTTATTCAAAACTTTAGCTGGTGGTCTACCAAAGCTCAGTCGACAAAGAGTTTGTATGGAGAAGGTTAACTGGTCGCATGAAAAATGCCTTACGCTTGCGTTGTTCGATTTGATCAAACTGTGAAACGGATAAGTTTCTTCAGGGTTCTGCGTGAACTAATAAAAAAGGCTGAACGAACACAGGATTTCACAAAAAGACGTCGAGAAAGGTGGAGCTGGAAATGTGGAGTTGATATCGATGTATATTTTGTTGTAAAGATGTTATATTACACAACTGACAGGATGGACTTCTTAACAAAACTGGACCTACACACACAGGACAGTTTGTCAGGAGTCGACTGCACGCTGTACCATCTGGCCCTCTCGATTCTTGGGTTTCGCGTGACATCACATCACATCCGCCTCATTAGTTATTCAAAACTTTACCTGGTGGTCTACCGAAGCTCTGTCGACAAAGAGTTTGTATGGAGAAGGTTCACTGGTCGCATGAAAATTGCCTTATGCCTGCATTGTTTTAGGTTGGTCGAATCGATCAAACCGTGAAACGGATACGTTTCTTCAGGGTTCTGCGTGAACTAATAAAAAAGGCTGAACGGACACAGGATTTCACAAAAAGACGTCGAGAAAGGTGGAGCTGGAAATGTGGAGTTGATATCGATGTATATTTTGTTGTAAAGATGTTATATTACACAACTGACAGGATGGACTTCTGAACAAAACTGGACCTATACACACAGGACGGTTTGTCAGGAGTCGACTGCATGCTGCACCATCTGGCCCTCTCGATTCTTGGGTTTCGCATGACGTCATATCACGTCCGCCTCAGTAGTTATTCAAAACTTTAGCTGGTGGGCTACCAAAGCTCAGTCGACAAAGAGTTTGTACGGAGAAGGTTCACTGGTCGCATGAAAAATGCCTTATGCTTGCATTGTTCGATTTAATCAAACCATGAAACTGATAAGTTTCTTCAGGGTTCCACGTGAACTAATTAAAAAAAGGTGAACGAACACAGGATTTCACAAAAAGACGTCGAGAAAGGTGGCTTTTGAACCTCTCAGTGAAACCGAAGCAAGCCGAGTCGAAGCATGCTCGAGTTTGCAGTGATCACTTGGTGAAAGGTTTGTATTTTTCTCTCAGCTCTGGCCTTAGTGTTTTCCAAGTACTTTTCTTGCTATGTGTCATTATTTTATGGTACTTTTTTGTCACGAAGCGCTAAAGTCCCCAGCTGTTTCTTTGTTGATGCCTCACTCGAAGGCCGCCATACTGAAAACAATGTGTGTCTCGCTTTCTTTAACAGGGTGTCCTAGTGGTCTTTTCAACAAGTCTTTCTGCAAGTGGACGCAATCAAAACAACCACGAATAATAAAGTTCATATGCATGAAGGTCGCGACAAAATTCTTTCCCAGCCGTACAGTTACAATGCGCCGTGATCACTTCTCCGTCTTGTTTAACTAAGATCCAGGTCTTTAAAGGGGTTTCTGATGATCTTTGTGAATGATTTATCTGAGAGATAAGAGCCAACACAAGTGAGAATCAAGCCAACTGTTGTTTGTTTGCACTTCAACTTGCAGCGCTTCGTTGTAAAGACACGAACGAAAAGCTTAAAAAAACCACACACTTACACGGGCAAAAACAATACAGGATTCATTGGGCAGTGACTTGATCCCGAGGTCCTTTACCCAGCCACATACAAAAAAGTTGTAAGCCTCCGTACTCTTCCACGTGTTTTGTGGTGTAGAAGGACGTCTGCAACACCAGATAGTTCGAGATGTCGGGGAACTCGACTGAAGGGTAGTTTTCGAGATCGTATGACAAATCCTTCTTTCCCAGACTGTAGGGGTCGATTCCATTGCACATAGCAACCTTCTGAATATATCTAAAGCCAGCAGTGGCTTCTAGATTACGAGCGTACTCTGATAAGTTATCGCTAGTTGTTTGCACTATGGCAGCCGTTTTGGTTTGCTCGACCACCAGCTGTTTTACCGGAAGTGAAATCACTAAGAAAAGTCACATGACTGAAACCCAAGAATGAAAAAAGAGAGGAAAGATAGCTTCAAGCTGACGTACTGTTCCTCCACAACAATATGCCCATCCACACAGCACAGGGGGCAGGAACAGAAGCAGCCAAATGTGGCTTCCCAAACTGAAACGTCCCACAATTTCTGTTTCCCAATCAGTGTCACCCTATGCAGCGTGGGAAGGACTTTCACGTCGTCGACCCAGAGGAAACCCATGCAGACACTGGGAGAACATGCAAACTCCACACAGAAAGGCCCTCATTGGCCACTGGGCTCAAACCCAGAACCTTCTTGCTATGAGGCACCAGTGCTAACCACTACACCACCGTGCCACCAATCAGTGAACCAAGTGCATTGAACTTAAAGGAGACTACTATGCTGAAAAATTATACAAGAACAATCTTTGTCCTGTGACAATTTCTGGGTGAGGCCGAGAACTTTTTGAAGTACCCTCATAATCCATTTCCTAACCCCTTACTCTAATCTTAAGCCTCGGTCACAACCGGCCGTACATGCTCCTACGGCCGGTCTACATGCAAAAAAACGCAAGAAACGTATGGAGGCACGCGTGAAACGCACGGAGGGCGCGCGTGTGACGTGCTGATTTTCGAGCCGTAGACTGGCCGCAGACCGGCCGCAGAGGTTCTTTGTCATGTCAAACAAACTCTATGGGTGCTTACATTTTTTTCAGGTTGCAAGACAAACTTACGGCCAACGTGCGTCTTTCTCCATGAACAAAAAAAAAAAAAAACGCAGCGATTTGGGAAACGCCAAAAATCGCACGGCCAAAAAATCGTACGTCCGGTTGTGACCTAGGCTTTAACCATCACTACTAAGTCCCTAACCCCACCCCTTACCTTAATCTGAAACTAAACCCCATTCTAACCTGAACTTGAACCCTAAAACCCTAAAAAAGTCTTAACCCTCAAGCAACCCTTTGAAGAAGTGAGGACCAGCCGAAATGTCCTCACTTCCCAAAAATGTCCTCACTTTGTTGGGAAAAAAACAATTCCGGTCCTCAATATGTAGCAAGTCCACAAGTACATAAGTACACGGATGTCTCCTCCTCGATTTTTCTTATCCTTTCTTGTTCCAGTCAAATTTTAAAACACACAGAATAGGTTTTTCTGAAGCCCCTCCCTAGACACACACAACTTCTAAGAGAATTAAAAGTAAAATAAAATAAAAGCCATTCCTGTTCGCACTTACGACTGGAAGGATTTCTAGCTGATTTTTTTTTTAAAGCTGCAGCTTGTAACGTAAAGCCTAAAGTCATTCACAACATTGCTATGATTCTGCCTGAGCACCCTTTCACGTGTCCTCAATGTACTCAAGTGGGTTTCATCCGGGTTCTCCAGTTTCCTTCCACCTCCACAACCAAACGTGCTTTTAAATAGATTGGTTGTGCTAATGCTGGCTAGCGTTTGCAGCGTCTAATTTTGCAGGTTGTAATAACATCATTTGATACCTCGGGACATTGACTGTTACAGACCTGAATGAACTTTACAACTTTATATTCAGGCAGCATTTTGGAGCGAAATTGCAGCAGCAGCAACAACAACAAACATACATGCCAACACCCAGAGAATGAAAAGTGATTGATCAGATTGCATGATGCAGTCGCGCCCTTCTAGGGGGGTTCAGAAAATTTTTTTTTTGGGGGGGGGGGGGGGGGGGGCAATGGTGCAAAATGGTGCATTCTCCTGCATTCTGAGTGCCATATTTGAAGAAAATTGATCGAGAAATCGGACTGATGTTCTTCACAAAATGCTGATTCTCACCTCACGTCAGTGCTTTGATTCTTGGTTGATGTCGCCTTGAACTTGTTGTCAGAGCAAATCTTTTTGTTCTTCGGCAATTTCATTGCTTGCGATCACCAGAGTGTATTTGGTTTTTACAAACACTGGCGCGATTTGTTATAACACATGAGCTCAGTGCTGATTGGCTAGAACCATAACGAGAACCAACGGAATGGCGCGATACGACAGCGCGATACAGTTTAGACATTAATCAGTGTCATTATTGCGCCGTTCCACTGGCTCTCGGCTTCACCTAATATGACTATTTGACGCTGTATACTTGTACCCCCTGTGCTGAAAACAGCTTGAGATCAGAAGAACCAATCCAACAGCGTTCACTGATTATTAGGTCATCCAGCCGATAGGTGATGAGTTTATGCCCTCGTGTGTCATCCGGCGTCGTCCACATTTCACGAAAATCAGTTCTTCACTGATTTTTGTTCTTTCTGGCAGCAAGGTCGGTCTGTCTGGGGTGCATATATAGCTTCTACCCAAATTTGCATAATCACAATTAATAATTTAGATATGGAGTAATTAATCAATCCCTAACGAGCAGTTTCCACACAAATCGCTTCTTCTCTCTCAACTCTTCACTGATTTTTGTTCTTTCTGGCATGAAGGTAGGGGTACCAAGGGTGCATATAACTTCTACTCAAATTTACTTAAAGGAGAACTGAAGTCAGTTTTAAACTTGCTTTATTTCTTAATTAACGTGTTATTCAATTACGTTTTTGGTTTTAGTAACCTTATATCGTGACTCGTATTGGCAACTAATTGCAATTAAATATTATACTTATCAGCCTATTCGGTTTTTAGCCGTGTTGAATTTAGTTTGTTTGGTCCACGGCAGGCGTCGCTTATCCACGCGATCTTCACGAGACTTGTGCGAGACTTCGAAACGTGAAGTGTCAGCCAGGTGTCAGCGCCGCCATTTTGAAAACTGTTTTCCAAACGAAATATTGTACAAAAACGAGTTTAAATGACGATTACTGCCTACTTTTTCAAACTTTCCTGATTGCTATCAAAACAAACAAAACTTCCGGCTTGATTACATCAGCATTCGAAAGAACCCGCGTGCGTTTTTTGGCAGATGTTGGCCACTTTGATTTCCGCTGTATGTTTTACTTCCGTCCTACGACGTCTCGCACAGGTCTCAACGAATCTCGTTTACGGGCATTGCTTTGACATATGGACTGATATATTACAGAGCATATTTCAAACACTCATAACTTGCTATAGCAGCGACAAAATAGCGATCAAAAATGCATTCCGATATTTAATAAAATGAGATAAGTAGAATTTTGATAATAAAAAAATTACCTTCAGTTCTCCTTTAATTAAAATTATTAATGAAGTTATGGAATAATTAAGCCTTAAAGGAACAGTCCACCGTACTTCCATAATGAAATATGCTCTTATCTGAATTGAGACGAGCTGCTCCGTACCTCTCCGAGCTTTGCGCGACCTCCCAGTCAGTCAGACACAGTCAGACGCGCTGTCACTCCTGTTAGCAATGTAGCTAGGCTCAGCATGGCCAATGGTATTTTTTGGGGCTGTAGTTAGATGCGACCAAACTCTTCCGCGTTTTTCCTGTTTACATAGGTTTATATAACCAGTGATATGAAACAAGTTCAGTTACACAAATTGAAACGTAGTGATTTTCTATGCTATGGAAAGTCCGCACTATAATGACAGGCATACTAACACCTTCTGCGCGCTTCGGCAGCGCATTGATATCTGAGCTCCGTATCAATGCGCTGCCGAAGCGCGCAGAAAGTGTTAGTATGCCTGTCATTATAGTGCGAACTTTCCATAGCATAGAATTACAAGTTTCAACTGAGCCTTGAACGCAGCATAAATCACCTGTGTGTGTGTGTGTGTGTGTAAACTTTTTGCTAGTGTGTGGTGCTTTGTGACGGACTGGCGTCCCATTCAGGGTGTATTCCCACCTCACCCAGTCTTCCCAGGATCCGTCGTGACACTGACCAGGATAAAGCTCTTACTAAGGATCAATAAACTCTTTTTTTTTTTTTTAAGGCACGTCATCACTTGTCTGTCTGAGGGAATCCTCAAAGATACAACACTCCCGAAATTATTATATACCTTTAAAAACGCTTTAGGTTACATAATTAGACCTTAAGGACCACTCTGTAAAACTCTAAACTCTTAAAGGTACTTAAAGTTAAACGATATTTACTTTCTGAGAGAATGGATGTGTACTAAAACTAAAAAAAGATGTACCCTTTGACAAGGGTTGGGTGATTTGACAAAAAATATCATAGCATGATTCTCAAAGGAATTTTTTTTACGATATATGTTATATATTATATAGTCACGAGTGTTTTACTGGGAAATACACCACTCGTATTGTTCATACGAGCTCCATCCGGGACATGGAGAACCAAAACCGTCTATATGTCACTTGTGAGGAAATCGATGAGCGAGTTGTTTTGATAAATTTGGGGACTTTTTGTTTGTGAATGTGTCGATATAATAAAAAGAAAATCACACGCTGGCTTGAAGATATGAAGTTTATCTTCTCGTGTTGAAAAACTCATATTTTTCATATGAAACACATCGCGGATCTGAGTGACATATTTAAATAATATTGTCTGGCTTTTTTCGCGGTATATCAGATATATTCCATTCAGCTAGCATGATACTGAACGAGTCGAAGACGAGTCGCTGAATGGAATATATCTGATATACCATGAAAAAAGCCAGACAATATTATTATTATTATTATTATTATTATTATTATTATTATTATTTATTCATACACATTCCTTTTGGGTGTTCAACACATCTTTCTCTTTCAAAATTCTCTCAAAATCTTCTGTATTTAATGAAGCAAACCTGGTGGCCATGTTTGTTTACAAATTGTCCCAGTCACTTGCTAGCATGGAACTTTTATGTCTCCGACATGTGACGTCATGTTGTCTAGACAACCATACAATATCGTAAACCATATTCAGCGCTCGTTCTCCATTGGGTAGAGCAGTGTTTCTCAACCTTTTTTCAGTCACGGCACCCTTCAGAAGTATGCAAATTCTCAAGGCACCCCCATATAAAATATACGCAGTCATGCTGACCATATGCTGACCCCGGCAGGGACGTTGTGACATGGGAAAGGGGACCGTGAGACAAATTTTGATGATGCATGAGGCGGCGATGATCTGCATTAGTGTAACTATCATTTTTTGGAATTTTAATTTATTTTATTTATTTCAATGTTAGAATATATAATTTTTTGACGGCACCCCTAATGAAGCCAGACGGCACCCCAGGGTGCCACGGCACCCCGGTTGAGAAAGGCTGGGGTAGAGTGACATAATACACGTAGGATAAGTGATACACTAACAATATTGCATGCTATCAAACCAAATGAATGAAACCCGCTTGAAGGGAATAGAACACGTTTTTATTCCATCGAAAAAGTGTCCTGTGTGTACAGTGGTGCTTGAAAGTTGGTGAACCCTTTAGAATTTTCTATATTTCTGCATAAATATGACCTAAAACATCATCAGATTTTCACACAAGTCCTAAAAATAGATAAAGAGAACCCAGTTAAACAAATGAGACAAAAATATTATACTTGGTCATTTATTTATTGAGGAAAATGATCCAATATTACATATCTGTGAGTGGCAAAAGTATGTGAACCTTTGCTTTCAGTATCTGGTGTGACCCCCTTGTGCAGCAATAACTGCAACTAAACGTTTGCGGTAACTGTTGATCAGTCCTGCACACCAGCTTGGAGGAATTTTAGCCCATTCCTCTGTGCAGAACAGCTTCAACTCTGGGATGTTGGTGGGTTTCCTCACATGAACTGCTCGCTTCAGGTCCTTCCACAACATTTCGATTGGATTAAGGTCAGGACTTTGACTTGGTCGTTCCAAAACATTAACTTTACCCTTCTTTAACCATTCTTTGGTAGAACGACTTGTGTGCTTAGGGTCGTTGTCTTGCTGCATGACCCACCTTCTCTTGAGATTCAGTTCATGGATAGATGTCCTGATATTTTCCTTTAGAATTCGCTGGTATAATTCAGAATTCATTGTTCCATCAATGGTGGCAAGCCGTCCTGGCCCAGATGCAGCAAAACAGGCCCAAACCATGATACTACCACCACCATGTTTCACAGATGGGATAAGGTTCTTATGCTGTAATGCAATGTTTTCCTTTCTCCAAACATAACTGTAGTAATCCCCGATGTGGGTGGAGCACAGAAGCACGGCAGGCGAGAGTTCGTGTTCACACACACACTTTATTGAGCTTTTCAGCTTTATTTCTTTCATTCATTCATTCATTCATTCATTCATACACGCACACGTGTTGTGGCAGGGAGTGAATTCCTCTTCTCTCCTCTCCCCCTCCCTTTATACTCCATCCCTGCAACACACACACACACACACACACACAAATTGACATCAGGTGTAATGACCTAGCCACTTACCTTCCCTGACCCCGCCCTCCATTCACAGACTGCTGCTTGGCCACACCCCCACTGCCACATTAACGCTTCTCATTTAAACCAAAAAGTTCTATTTTGGTCTCATCCGTCCACAAAACATTTTTCCAACAGCCTTCTGGCTTGTCCACGTGATCTTTAACAAACTGCAGACGAGCAGCAGTGTTCTTTTTGGAGAGCAGTGGCTTTCTCCTTGCAACCCTGCCATGCACACCATTGTTGTTCAGTGTTCTCCTGATGGTGGACTCATGAACATTAACATTAGCCAATGTGAGAGAGGCCTTCAGTTGTTTAGAAGTTACCCTGGGGTCCTTTGTGACCTCACCAACACAAACACGCCTTGCTCTTGGAGTGATCTTTGTTGGTCGACCACTCCTGGGGAGGGTAACAATGGTCTTGAATTTCCTCCATTTGTACACAATCTGTCTGACTGTGGATTGGTGGAGTCCAAACTCTTTAGAGATGGTTTTGTAACCTTTTCCAGCCTGATGAGCATCAGCAACGCTTTTTCTGAGGTCCTCAGAAATCTCCTTTGTTTGTGCCATGATACACTTCCACAAACATGTGTTGTGAAGATCAGACTTTGATAGATCCCTGTTCTTTAAATAAAACAGGGTGCCCACTCACACCTGATTGTCATCCCATTGATTGAAAACACCTGACTCTAATTTCACCTTCAAATTAACTGCTAATCCTAGAGGTTCACATACTTTTGCCACTCACAGATATGTAATATTGGGTCATTTTCCTCAATAAATAAATGGCCAAGTATAATATTTTTGTCTCATTTGTTTAACTGGGTTCTCTTTATCTACTTTTAGGACTTGTGTGAAAATCTGATGATGTTTTAGGTCATATTTATGCAGAAATATTGAAAATTCTAAAGGGTTCACAAACTTTCAAGCACCACTGTATCTTTCCATACAAAACAAATTATAAAAATCATTAAAAACATATACCTTTTGGCCCCGGGGCGGCACGGTGGTGTAGTGGTTAGCGCTGTCGCCTCACAGCAAGAAGGTCCTGGGTTCGAGCCCCGTGGCCGGCGAGGGCCTTTCTGTGCGGAATTTGCATGTTCTCCCCGTGTCCGCGTGGGTTTCCTCCGGGTGCTCCGGTTTCCCCCAAAGACATGCAGGTTAGGTTAACTGGTGACTCTAAATTGACCGTAGGTGTGAATGTGAGTGTGAATGGTTGTCTGTGTCTATGTGTCAGCCCTGTAATGACCTGGCGACTTGTCCAGGGTGTACCCCGCCTTTCGCCCGTGGTCAGCTGGGATAGGCTCCAGCTTGCCTGCGACCCTGTAGAAGGATAAAGCGGCTAGAGATAATGAGATGAGATGAGACCTTTTGGCCCATTAAAGTCAATCATCAACATTGTATTCTACTCTACTCAGTTCTATTCAACTCAATTCTGTTATACCTCTACTCAATTCTGTTTAACTCTATTTTCTTCTACTCAATTCTAATACACTCTACTCAATTCTGTTCAACTTAATTCTATTCAACTCAATGCTAGTATCCTCTACTCAATTCAATACAATTCATATAGAGAAAATTCTAAAGGGTTCACAAACTTTCAAGCGCCACTGTATAATAATTCCTGATATTTCACTCTGATGATGTCACTACCAGTGTTTTCCTGCTGACCGGATGCAGGATGGCAAAATTGTGAAAATGAAAATGGGTTTTGTTTTGTTTTTTTGTGGATGTGTTCATATAATATAAAGAACATTACACAGTGGTGCGAAGATGTGAAGGTTGTCTTTGAGTGGTGAATATATTTACAAGTGAACGAAGTGAACAAGTAACATAACTGTGTAAAATCCTCTATATATTTTTGTGTATACGATTTTCTGATCTGGAAAATCTGAAATTAGCTCAGAACCCTTTCCAGGCTGCTTGTTTATGCAGTGGGGTTTGGGGAAGACGAAGTCTTGCCAATCTAATTTAAATACAATTGCAATTCACTTCACGGTCAGCAGAGGTAACGTTACAAACGGCTCGTTTAACTGATACCAGTGTTTAAGCGACACTTTCAGGATGGATAAACTGCCAGAATGAAGGTTCTGTACAGGTGCGTTTTTGTACAAATAATGCAAAAGTGTCTCAAATGTACCAAATTGGACTTAAGCTTCTATTATATAGCTTGAATTAGTTCCTATATAATTATGGTTTGCTGACTAAAAGGATAAAGACAGTCATGTTTATCCCAAACCCTGAGGTTAGCGTCCTTCTTTAGAATGTTGTGTTTCTTCCTTTTCAACATTTACTCAATCTTTTCAATGCTCTTTAAACCTCATAACAAGTGAAACAGAATAATAAATGAATAAATAAATAAATAAATAAATAAATAATGAATAAAAAACAAACCTCACTGTCGAGATTTAGCTCATGTTCATGTGTCTTGTGACCTTTTAAATAAGGTGGTGTCCTAATAACCTAGTTGGCGAGACAGACACCTTTGGCTAGACTACTACTAATCAACTTAAAGCATTGCGTGGAAAAATGCTAATATTTTGGCAGGACTGTTCTCTAGCTAAGCTGCTCTTTGTGTTTAATTCACGAAAACATTTCAACACGTTTATTTTTACTTTATTTTTCTGACTCTGACTCACCTAGTAGGCCGTGTAGCCACATCTTTTGGACCACTAAACCCATGCGTTTTGATCAGTGAACCATTAAAAGAGACATTTGCCTCTAGTTTAACATTCTATAGGTTTACCAAGCTGTTATTAATGGCTGGAGAAACTCAACTGGCTCTCTGATGAGCATGAGGGTTGGCTAAAAGTCTGAAAGTCACCCAAAACTTGGATGACCATAAAAATTATGACATAATAATAATAATAATAATAATAATAATAATAATAATAATAATAAAGCGTGCTCTTTAAATGGATAGCAAAGGTTATACGAAAACATCCCTCATGAAAAAGTTCCACAGGTTAAGATTACGGTTAGGAGTGGCATTAAAGGTCGTGAATTTCTTACAAATTAATTCATACATTATTATAAACTGGAATCAAATCCAAATCTGGTAACGTTGTTTGAATTTTTAATGAGTTCTTACTCCTTTCGTTCCTGCGTGGCCTGTATTTGCATACTAGAATGTGATTGGCGCTTAAGGTGATGATACACGGGGCAACTTTTTGGGCAATGTTGCCGAGCAACTGTGCTTCGACACTTTCCCATTGAGATTGGGCAACATCATTTCTATGTGAACGATTTTGATAATTTTGGGCAACTTTTTATAATTAAGATCATCCAATCAGAGTGCTATCAGCAAATCACATGACCACCTGAAAGGTTCTGAAGTTTTCAACAAAGATGGCGGCATCTCCAGCAGTGGAAGACAAAGAGAGACAACTTATATCTTTTTATGGCGGTAAGTTGTTCTGTGTAAACCCAAAGTGGTGAATTTCCTTTATCAAATGCTTAGAAAACCAACATACATCTATTTTTACCATATGTGCTCAGGCTGTAATTAAGACATTGATTAATTTTTTTCAGCTACGTGTAACCTGCTGTTCGCTAACCACCGCTCCATAGAGATTGGATGGGATTGAGTGAACAAGGTCATTTTTGCTAACATAGTTAGCTGAAAGTTATTGTTAGCTATGTAGCTAGCCATCAAATTCACCTTATCTAAGTATGAGAATTAAACGATTATGTTTTTGCTACGGGCGGCACGGTTGTGTAGTGGTTAGCACTGTTGCCTCACAGCAAGTAGGTCCTGGGTTTGCGCCCAGTGGCTGATGAGGGCCTTTCTGTGTGGAGTTTGCATGTTCTCCTCGTGTCTATGTGGGTTTCCTCTGGGTACTCCAGTTTCCTCCACAGTCCAAAGACATGCAGGTTAGGATAATTATTGGCTCTAAATTGACCGTAGGTGTGAATGGTTGTTTGTCTCTGTGTATCAGCCCTGTGATGATTTGGCGGCGACTTGTCCAGGGTGTACCCTGCCTCTCACCTATAGTCAGCTGGGATAGGCTCCAGCCTGCCCGCAACCCTGTACAGGATAAGCGGCTACGGATAATGGATGGATATGGTTATTTTGACTTATAAATGTTATAATAATGGCAAATTATCTTTCGATCAGAGCATCTATCCAGTTTTGTTCCAGAAGTGATATTTACTTGAGCGAAATAAATAAAGGCTGAAGCCAAGACAAAAGTAACAGCTGCAAATGTTTCAGTGTTCATCTTTGTGGTGTCTGTGTCCCTGGCAATAGATTTGCTCTTATCTGATTGGTTGTTGCCAAGTGTCTGTTGCCCAAATTAGTTGTCCTTTATCTCACCTGGTTGCCAATTGCCAGGCAACATTACCCAAAAAGTTGCCCCGTGTATCATCACCTTTATGTTTTATGACACAATAACTCATGTCATGTGACCACTAGGTTGACAAACGGTTTCATTCACTTTTGGAAATGTTTAAAAATGTCTCCTATTCACTGTTTCTAGGGTTGGAGAAACAAGTGCACTTTGTAACACTTAAACAAGGAAAGGAAGCAAATGTCCTGGGATCAACCCACTGTGGGCGTGTCTTAAACCACATCCTATTCCTATTCACTCTAACCCTGTGTCCGAAATCGCTCCCTACTCACTATATAGGGCACTATATAATGAGGACGCCATTTTGTAGTGCTGTACGAAACCTTAGTGAGGATTATTTACACCCTATATAGTGCACTCAAAGTATCCCACAATGCATCACGAAAAGTAGTGTACAACCAATGGTCACTAACCAAAGCAATATATCCCATCATGCATTGTGGTCGCATTGAAAGAAATCAAATTAAAAGTCACAAATTTGATTTAATAAGAGGCAGCGGCAAAGAAGAAAGTATTCAGTCTTGATTTAAAAGAACTGAAAGCTGAAGGTACTTTGTATTGATTAATGTGGGAAATGCGCTCAGTATAATATGGATTTATCACAAAAACACACGCATGCATTTATTATTTTGAAAACCCACTAGCCGACTGATCTGGTACGTTTTAATTGTGCAACAGTAATGACATAAATACCAGCGCGATGGAGTAGTGTCCGAAAGCGTTTTTTCATTTTACCAATGAGCTCACTGTATAGTCCTCTATACAGTAATTCCCTATATAGGGAGTAGTGAACGAGTAAGCGATTTCAGACACAGGGTTAGAAAAAAGGGTTCCTTAGGGCTTCTTTCGAGAGTTACTGGGAACCATTTTTTTTTTTTTTTTAATATGCATGGTTTTACATCGAACCTTCAAAGGATCCTACAGAGGAAAAACCATTTCGTGAGCTAGATGTCTTAAAAATAATGAAATGAAATGTTTCAACATTAAAAAAATACTATAAACAGTAATCAGTAAGCCATAATAAATGATACAAAGTCAGTATTTGGTGTGAGACGACCCTTTGCTTTAAAAAAAAATAGTAGTCTCAGATCCAGTGAGTGCAGTTTTATAAGGGAATGAGCTGTAGGTTTTACTGAGCGTCTTACAGAACCAGCCACAATTCTTCTGGACACTTTGACCGTCACAGTCACTTCTTCATTTTGCAGCAAAAAAATTCCAGTAGCCTTCATTATGTTTTCTTTTTTAATCTGAAAATTGCTCTCTTCTTTTGTAATATGCTGCTCAGATGCATTTTTTTTTTCTGGAACATTTAATTTCATGCTGGAAAAATAACAAATGTTTGGAACTCTAAAATGTTTTTGTACCAATGCGATGTAAGTAGTAGAAGTCATAAAATACAACCCCGATTCCAAAAAAGTTGGGGCAAAGTACAAATTGTAAATAAAAACGGAATGCAATGATGTGGAAGTTTCAAAATTCCATATTTTATTCAGAATAGAACATAGATAACATATCAAATGTTTTAACTGAGAAAATGTATCATTTAAAGAGAAAAATTAGGTGATTTTAAATTTCATGACAACAACACATCTCAAAAAAGTTGGGACAAGGCCATGTTTCCCACTGTGAGACATCCCCTTTTCTCTTTACAACAGTCTGTAAACGTCTGGGGACTGAGGAGACAAGTTGCTCAAGTTTAGGGATAGGAATGTTAACCCATTCTTGTCTAATGTAGGATTCTAGTTGCTCAACTGTCTTAGGTCTTTTTTGTCGTATCTTCTGTTTTATGATACGCCAAATGTTTTCTATGGGTGAAAGATCTGGACTGCAGGCTGGCCAGTTCAGTACCCGGACCCTTCTTCTACGCAGCCATGATGCTGTAATTGATGCAGTATGTGGTTTGGCATTGTCATGTTGGAAAATGCAAGGTCTTCCCTGAAAGAGATGTCGTCTGGATGGGAGCATATGTTGTTCTAGAACCTGGATATACCTTTCAGCATTGATGGTGTCTTTCCAGATGTGTAAGCTGCCCATGCCACACACACTAATGCAACCCCATACCATCAGAGATGCAGGCTTCTGAACTGAGCGCTGATAACAACTTGGGTCGTCCTTCTCCTCTTTAGTCCGAATGACACGGCATCCCTGATTTCCATAAAGAACTTCAAATTTTGATTTATCTGACCACAGAACAGTTTTCCACTTTGCCACAGTCCATTTTAAATGAGCCTTGGCCCAGAGAAGACGTCTGCGCTTCTGGATCACGTTTAGATACGGCTTCTTCTTTGAACTATAGAGTTTTAGTTGGCAACGGCGGATGGCACGGTGAATTGTGTTCACAGATAATGTTCTCTGGAAATATTCCTGAGCCCATTTTGTGATTTCCAATACAGAAGCATGCCTGTATGTGATGCAGTGCCGTCTAAGGGCCCGAAGATCATGGGCACCCAGTATGGTTTCCCGCCCTTGACCCTTACGCACAGAGATTCTTCCAGATTCTCTGAATCTTTTGATGATATTATGCACTGTAGATGATGATATGTTCAAACTCTTTGCAATTTTACGCTGTCGAACTCCTTTCTGATATTGCTCCACTATTTGTCGGCGCAGAATTAGGGGGATTGGTGATCCTCTTCCCATCTTTACTTCTGAGAGCCGCTGCCACTCCAAGATGCTCTTTTTATACCCAGTCATGTTAATGACCTATTGCCAATTGACCTAATGAGTTGCAATTTGGTCCTCCAGCTGTTCCTTTTTTGTACCTTTAACTTTTCCAGCCTCTTATTGCCCCTGTCCCAACTTCTTTGAGATGTGTTGCTGTCATGAAATTTCAAATGAGCCAATATTTGGCATGAAATTTCAAAATGTCTCACTTTCGACATTTGATATGTTGTCTATGTTCTATTGTGAATACAATATCAGTTTTTGAGATTTGTAAATTATTGCATTCCATTTTTATTTACAATTTGTATTTTGTCCCAACGTTTTTGGAATCGGGGTTGTAGAAATCTACAGCAAAGTTTGTGTGGGGAAAAAAAACAGGGTACCTAAGACTTTTGCACAGTGCTGTATGCAGATATAAGGGTCATTCTAGAATTTGCATCTTGCGTCTCTGAGACAAACCTTTTGTTATTTTCCATAAAACTAATCTTTATTGAATCAGTTTTGAACAATAACACAAATTATGACAAACTTTCCCCAAGAGCGATGCTTGATCTACATTTCAGACCCAATTTATCCATAAAACAATATCTAAACGACTCCCACCCCTCCCCCCACATTATCAGCTGTCTTCGACTCCTGATTCATCCATTCAACTCCAATAAACAGGAAGTGATTCAGTCTAACAGTCTGTTTATTGGGGCTTATTCTATTCACTGTTATAAAATCAATTGCATAGAAAGTACATTTTCTGTATTATGTGAAATTTCAGGAAATAAAAAAAAAATTTTTTTTATCCGTCCCAATGTTCTTGTTAACTCTGTTATAGAACCACATGAAATCCACAAAGACTTTTAATAATAATACGCATCACACCTGCACTGAGTGATGTCACTTCCTCTGACGGGAAACTTCAGAAAGGCACTGAGGGAGAGAGAGTGTTCTGTTTCTTCTCTCGTTAATTTGAACAAAATGTTGAGGATTTTACACCAACAGTAGATTAATTATTCGTCAAATCTGTTATTGTGATATCGGAGTGAATCTCTTTCATTTTTAAAAAAACAGTAATATGATTAAAATCCGGGGCGGCACGGTGGTGTAGTGGTTAGTGCTGTCGCCTCACAGCAAGAAGGTCCTGGGTTCGAGCCCTGGGGCTGGCGAGGGCCTTTCTGTGCGGAGTTTGCATGTTCTCCCCGTGTCCGCGTGGGTTTCCTCCGGGTGCTCCGGTTTCCCCCACAGTCCAAAGACATGCAGGTTAGGTTAACTGGTGACTCTAAATTGAGCGTAGGTGTGAATGTGAGTGTGAATGGTTGTCTGTGTCTATATGTGTCAGCCCTGTGATGACCTGGCGACTTGTCCAGGGTGTACCCCGCCTTTCGCCCATAGTCAGCTGGGATAGGCTCCAGCTTGCCTGCGACCCTGTAGAAGGATAAAGCGGCTAGAGATAATGAGATGAGATGATTAAAATCCATAAAATTCCGTTTTTCTACACGCCGTGTGGTCGCTAGTTTGAGGTTAGCATCTAGAGTTAAGGCACAAAATGGTGATGGGAAAATGTCAACTCTGTTATCACCAATTCTGTTCGTGGATTGCCCAGTTTGACGACAACAGAGTTGACGATGACTAACAGAGTCAACACTTGAAATGTAGCCGTGATTACAGAATGGGTCATGTGCATCAATTTTTTTTTTACAGAGATGAGTGAAAGTTCCCATACGGTTCTCCGTCCAAATGTCTTTAAATGTTTGTCTTTCGTTGTTTATTTTTTATTTAAACCGGCCATGTTTTCAGTTATCGAATCATACTTGAGAAATGAAATAGAATAAAAACTCTGCGATAATTCTTCCTCTTGTCCTTTCTGAATGAACGTCTCTAGTCCTGTAGCTAGTCTCTGGTCTGATGAGCTTCCTTTAGCTCAACGGTTTGCAAATTTGTAAATTGCACATGACTGGCTGTAAGGTGAGCCGCTACAGAAGGCGCAACGAATCGTGTTTAGATTTTTTCAGATCCGCAATGGTATTTTTCCAAACTGTCAGGTTGCGACTGAAGAACCCTAGGACCTGTAGGTTACTAGGTTCAATGTGATCACCATTCAAGTGTCGTTTCAGTCGTCTAACGAAATATAAGAGAAATATGACTCCTTTTAAGACGTGCTTTTCAGACAGTCGATTGAAGGTCAGTAAGTTAAACCAAGGTTATGTAAAGCTGAGCCCATACTTCAACATATTAACTTAACACCGAGTCGCGTTAATACATCACTGATTGACGTGTAGCCAAGGCTATATGTTCCTCACCATGGTTTCCAGGACACAACAATGCTGGCAGCTTTACCTTCTGACCCTGAACTTACAGGAAAGTATCTTTAAACCTTATTTAAAGGGGAACTGAAGGCAAATTTTTTATTATCAAAATTCTATTTATCTCATTTTATTAAATATAGGAATGCATTTCTGACAGCTATTTTGTCACTTCTATAGCATGTTATGAGTGTTTGAAATATGCTCTGTAATATATCAGTCCATATGTCAAAGCGATGGCCGTAAACGAGATTCGTTGAGACCTGTGCAAGACATCGTAGGACGGAAGTAAAACGTACAGTGGAAATCAAAGCGACCGAGATCTGCCAATGTTGTCAAAAGACGTGCGCACCCTCCTTTGAATACTGACGTGATCAAGCCGGAAGTTTTCCCTGTGTCCGAAATCGCTCCCTACTCACTATATAGTGGAGACGCCATTTTATAGTGCTGTCCGAAACCTTAGTGAGGATTATGTGGGAAATGCGCTCAATATAATATGTATTTATTTTTTTTTTTATTTATTTTTTTTTTTAAAGATATTTTTTTGGGCTTTTTGCACCTTTATTGGATAGGACAGTGTAGAGACAGGAAATGAGCGGGAGAGAGAGAGACGGGAAGGGATCGGGAAATGACCTCAGGCCGGAATCGAACCCGGGTCGCCCGCATTCATGGTATGGCGCCTTAACCACCTGAGCCACGACGCCCCCATAATATGTATTTATCACAAAAATACATGCATGTATTTATTATTCTGAAAACCCACCAGCCGCCTGATCTGGCACATTTTAATTGTGCGACAGTAATGATGTAAATACCAGCGTGATGGACTCGTCCTTATCCTGTCGTCTTTCCAACTCTTCTCAGTTGGTTCGAAGTCGTATGGAATAATCTCCATGTCATGTACGCGTGGGAGGCGGACGTATGTGCAGAAGTATACAGTTTAATAAAGTGAAGAATATATATACAGTGAGACAATATATACACAGGCAAACAATCCAAAACAGCAGGCTAGATCAAAAACGAGAATACAGGCAAAAGGGTCGGTCGAGGCGCAAACAGTATATCAAAGGCTAAGCGAGGACAAAAACGAGAAACAGGAAATCAAGACAACGGGTAGAAAGGCTCGGTAATGTGTACATGCGTATCGTAATACTTCGCGATGCAAATGCATCAGCACAGTCCTTAAATAGGCAAACACACAGTTCCTTAATTGAGCTCAGGTGCGCCTTGTTCACGGCGCGCGTGTTGGAGTCTACTCAGCGTGCACGCCACAGTGCGCAGGACTGACACTCCATCACTGATGAAGCTGGCAAATCTCATAATTAATCTAAATTGGAATGATATGGCGATCTGGCCGCTGTGTAAACAGTTTTCAAAATGGCGGCGCTGACACTTCACGTTTGAAGTCTCGCACAAGTCTTGTGAAGATCGCACGGATAAGCGACGCCTGCCGTGGACCAAACGAACTACATTCAATATGGATAAAAATCGAAAAAGCTCATCTCATCTCATCTCATCTCATCTCATCTCATCTCATCTCATTATCTGTAGCCGCTTTATCCTGTTCTACAGGGTCGCAGGCAAGCTGGAGCCTATCCCAGCTGACTACGGGCGAAAGGTGGGGTACACCCTGGACAAGTCGCCAGGTCATCACAGGGCTGACACATAGACACAGACAACCATTCACACTCACATTCACACCTACGGTCAATTTAGAGTCACCAGTTAACCTAACCTGCATGTCTTTGGACTGTGGGGGAAACCGGAGCACCCGGAGGAAACCCACGCAGACACGGGGAGAACATGCAAACTCCGCACAGAAAGGCCCTCGCCGGCCACGGGGCTCAAACCTGGACCTTCTTGCTGTGAGGCGACAGCGCTAACCACTACACCACCGTGCCGCCCTCGAAAAGGCTGATAAGTATAATATAATATGCCAATACGAGTCACGATATAAGGTTAATAAAACCGAAAATGTAATTGAATAACGTTAATTAAGAAATAAAGCAAGTTTAAAAATGACTTCAGTTCTCCTTTAACGTTACTGACAGAGGACGAGTGCATGATGTCGGATCTCAACGGTACGAAGAATTCGTTCAGTTTCTTTGAAGCTGCGGTACAGTCTGATCCGAGTCTGAGCCTGAGTTCAACAAGATAAAGTGTCCTCGAAAGCATGAGGTGAGTGAAAGCAACATGAGTGAGAACAGGGCCAGGACGGAAAGAACTCACAGAGGGAAAATAGACGGCGAGAGACAGAGAGAGGAAAAAAGAAAACAAAAAAAGAGAGAGAAAGAGGGCAGAGAAGGGTGAGAGTGCTCGGATACCCAGTTTCTCTCACCACGCCCAAGGGCAGTAACCCAAAAAACTGCTGCATACACTAGCAAAAAGTCTACACACACACACACACACACACGTAAGTCATTAAACACAATAAGAGTGTGAGGTGAAATAAAAAGAAATCATTTCATTTTTTACGAGCAAATTTTTTTTTATTCCTACACACGCAACTCTCTCTCTCTCTCTCTCTCTCTCTCTCTCTCTCTCTCTCAGAGCCTCCAGCTAAGCAGGGGTCCAGAAACAAGAAGTCGAGGTTAGCGGTTTCAGTCGGTAATGCTCCCATTAAAACACACAAGAAATGCAATATAGTTAGAGCATGTGGTTTTCCCTTCTAACATGCACAAACTCGCGCGTGCACACACACACACACACACACACACACACACACACACACTCATTTAAACTTAATCCCTCCCATATGGCTTGCACTTAAATGATGGTAATGATGTTTAACTCAGATACATTTCCTCTATAGAGCTTGACGACAACAACAACAACACACACACACACGTCCAAAACACAAAACACGCCATATGATATAAGAGCTTTGTCTCATTAACCGAGCAGATCTTCAGATTAGGTTATAAATCAGATTTATTCATTTGTCCTGTACACTGGAAAGAAGCTTTACATCGATCCACCTGTGAATGAATCGCATGCTTGTGTGATTCAAAGTTAATTCTTGGCGAGACAGACGACTAATCAAATGCCCCATTCATGCGATCGAAATCAAAGTCCAATACCCTGTAATTCCACGAGCGTCGGTATTATTATCTGGCTGGCATCTGAATAATCAGAGAACAATAACCTGTTCCCTAAAGGCTCTAACTGAGCGCTGCAGTTTAATACAGAAAACTGAGTTGTTGTTGTTGTTTTTTTTTTGCATTTCATTATACAGTGCTGTGCAAAAGTCTTGGCACCCTATATTCATCCAAACTTTGTTATAGATTTCTATTTTATGCCTTCTACATTATCGAGTCAAAACATTTTATTTTTCCAGCGCAAAATTACATGTTACAGAACAAAAAATGTTTGTAATACGTCTGAGCAGCACATTACAAAAGAAGAGAGCGCTTTTCAGATTAAAAAAGAAAACATAATGAAGGCTACTGGGTACACAGTCAAAGTGTCCAGAAGAACTGTGGCTGGTTCTGTAAGACGCTCAGTAAAACCTACAGCTCATTTCCGTATAAAACTGGACTCGTTGGACCTGAGACTGCTATTTTTTTTTTAAAGCAAAGCTATTTTTTTTTTTAAAGCAAAGGGTCGTCTCACACCAAATATTGACTTTGTTACCGTATATTTATTTATTATGGCTTACTGATTACTGTTTATAGTATTTTTTTAACATTGAAACATTTCATTTCGTTATTTTTAAACCATTTTTGGTCGACAGCATTTCTTTCCATGTGCCTAAGACCTTTGGACAGCACTGTATGACACACTCAGGGTTTCAGTGCCAGTCAGCTCGTCTGTAGTAGAGAGCGAGCAACACAGCAACAACAATACAAGAAAAAAAATCACAAATCACATCGCGATAGTCATATTGTGAAAAGATGTTTTACGATACATGATATTGATGATAGATTGGAAAATGAACATTAATGTATCAAACATCAGAATGTGACCTAGTGTTATATCATCATCATCTTCCTCTGCGTCCAGCACTGTTCCCAGATCGGGGTCCACGTAGACCCTACTGATCCACATGTCATATTAATTGGAACATGGTTTTACGCCGGATGCCCTTCCTGCTTGCTGCAACCCTCTCATTTCCAGGCTTGGGAAACAACCATTCACACACACAAGCAATTTAGTGTAGCCCGTTAACCTAATGTCTTTGGACTTTGGGAGGAAACCCATGCAGACACGGGGAGAACATGCAAACTCCACACAGAAAGGCCCCCGTCAGCCACCGGGCTCGAACCCAGAACCTTCTTGCTGTGTGCTAACCACTATACCACCCAGGGTTTATATAGGACATTTTCAGAATGTCTGATTATTAATTTTCTCTGTTAGATCTGATCATTTGATATGAATTCAAATTAGCAACCAAAATCAAACATTTTCAAACAGGTTTTCATTTGCTTTGAGGTCACTGAGGAGGGAGTTCTCAGAGAACAATCCAATAATGGACTCTGGAATCTCTTGGGTGTTCAGTTCAGCACAAACATGTGTTACTACCATCAGCAGTGCCTACACAGTGTTGCCAGATTGGGAGGTTTCCCGCCCAGTTGAGCGGTTTCAAGTGCATTTTGGTGGGTTTTGAACATATTTTGGGCTGGAAAACGTCAGCAGTATCTGTTGCCAGATACTGCTGATGTTTTCCAGCCCAAAATATGTTCAAAACCCACCAAAATGCACTTGAAACCGCCCAACTGGGCGGGATTCCTCCCAATCTGGCAACACTGCCAGTATTCCGGAGGGGGTCTACTAGTAGCTATGCCGGATCCAAAGACAGTCCTCCTGTCAGAACATGTGTTGTGAAACGACATAAGATAAAGGTACGTAGAGCTATAGATTCTACATGATAATCATAAATGTAATCATAAAGTCGGCGTGATATCAGTCATGTATTTGCTTGTGAAAGCTTGCGGCTTTCATGTAACTGCCGCCTAGCAACGAGAGGCAAAGGGTAAAGAGGGTAGGCTATCATAGATTCTATTCGGAAGAGATCAACACAATTCTAGACTCCCAGAAGAGGAAGAGCTAGCACTAGAGAGTTCACCGGCGTTTTCATGCGCCATTTCCATTGAGTAGAACCAGAGTAGAACAGCCAGTGAACCGCAGCATGTTCTTCCGCTGACGTCACAACATGGCCGCGAGCCACGGACCCAGTTTTCTTGCGCTGTGCAATTAAAAGTTGGATATTTGCGTAACAACAGTTTCTTTTCACGTAATTATAACAGAAATCTAACATGTTTGCCATGTTGTATAGTTTATTTAAGAAATTGCATAGAGTCATGTTCGTGTCATCAGCCCTTTAAAAGAGTGTGTGAAAATAATGTCCCGCTGTGTGCCCCCTCCGCACACACACCGGACCTCTGTCTCTCTTGCTCTGTCACGTGAACAAGCGTGCAGTGCATTCAATGTGAGGTTGCAGCAGCATAGCGTCCTGGAAGCCACGGCCTTGTCGTAGCGCAGACAACACATCGGGCAGTCAGTCAGCTCTTCCCCTGCCCCACCAGCCAGGTAACACATGAATCGAGTGAAAATGTATTGTTTGCCCTCTAAGCCCAAGCTGTAATTATTTTGTCGTGAAATAGCCCGTCGCATACAGAAACAACTGCACATAAGTATTATATTTTTTGCTAGACCATTTTCAGATTTAGGAAAACAAAAATTTCTTTTTCTATTTTGTTCAACTAGAGATTCCTGGAAAAGTCAAAAAGCCTTGATGCAATAAATTAACATTAAGTGGTTGTTTTACACCTTTAAAAACTAAAACGGGTCAGTGGCGACCCAAACACAAGAGGAGGGTTAAATCTCAGACTTTTATAATAAGGTGTTCCACATGCGCAAAAAAGTGCCCTTTTTTCCCCAAAAAATGTCTGTGCACGCCACTGATAAGGTTGATATGGAGTTACTGTATACCAGAAATTATATGTAAGTGTTTGGTTTTATTTATCTCCCCCCCCCCATCTGTCCCTCTGGGTTGCATGTTGATCCTGGGATTGAGATGCTGGCCTCTTCTGCCCCTCGGACCTGCTTGGTCCATCCTGGTGCCCTGTGTCTGGTCGGAGTTTTATCGCCCCGCTCCTGTGAAGGACGGCCCCATGAGGACAGTTGAGGGTTATACCTGTTAAAACTGTTAATATTATAGTCAGGCTGTCTGTTGTTGCCCAAATGAGGATGGGTTCCCTTTTGAGTCTGGTTCCTCTCGAGGTTTCTTCCTCATGTCGTCTGAGGGAGTTTTTCCTTGCCACCGTCGCCACAGGCTTGCTCATTGGGGATAGATTAGGGATAAAATTAGCTCATGTTTTAAGTCGTTCAAATTCTGTAAAGCTGCTTTGCGACAATGTTTATTGTTAAAAGCGCTGTACAAATAAACTTGATTTGATTTGATTTGATATTTAACGTTCTTACAGTAATTCAAGCGGTTAACTTCAGTGATATTTTTTCTCGAAGTGTATTTTTTTGTCCGCTATTGTTATCACAGTTACATCATCATCCTTTGTGAGTCGTTCTTCATCAGTTACATCACAGGCATTTAGCAGACGCTCTTATCCAGAGCAGCCTGGGGAGCAGTTGTGGGTTAGGCGTCTTGCTCAAGGCCACTTCAGCCATTCCTGCTGGTCCAGGGAATTGAACCAGTGACCTTTTGGTCAGAGCTGCTTCTCTAACCATTAGGCCACGGCTTCCCATCGGATTATCAACCTGTAGCATTCGCTAAGTGATTGTTTTGCTCTCTGTGGTCATTAGATTCAGCTAAATCACATACATCAGTTACAGCTCAAGCATGAGGTACTGAAATGTTGAGACATGGGCTCAGTCCCAGTGCCTGATCATGGTGCTATAGTGAAGTGTTTTACATCCTAGCCTTATTATTATTATCATTTTATGAAAATGTCAGTACCGAACCTTTCTGATATTAAATAAACACTATACACTAAAGCTATCAGGATTCTGTTTCTGTAACGATGCCATTTAAATTACC
This sequence comes from Neoarius graeffei, assembly GCF_027579695.1. Lineage (NCBI taxonomy): Eukaryota > Metazoa > Chordata > Actinopteri > Siluriformes > Ariidae > Neoarius > Neoarius graeffei. Next base: position 56,129,621 of record NC_083586.1, read on the forward strand.
TTCATTACAAGCACGCGATGAGACAAACATGCAGTATTTTAATATATACAGAGTCCTTCATTTAATCCTGTTTGTTATTTTAATATCACAAAACACAGAAGGTGATAAAAATGCTATCAGTTTTCTCAGTTCAATCATGTTATTACATGAACTTTGAAAGTGATTTTCTTGAGTTACCCATAACAGCCTTTTCCCGTTGCTGATATTTAACCCAGTTTACCATGTTCCAGGTGGCCCATGTGAAAATCCATCAACTCATGACAAGAGAATAATTCACACAGTTAAACCCAAACGGAAACAGTTTCATATTCACTCGATTCGCTCACTACACTGTGTATAACACCATGATATCAATATATAGAAGCTAAAACACTCTTAAAGTGACTTTCAGACATTATTAATATTGTAAAAGCAATATTAAAAATAAAATAATAAAAATAGGGTTTACTTTATATATACTGTAAGATGTATTAATTTGAGTCCTTTTTCTACATTAACTGATATGAAGGTCATTGAGAAAAAAACATTTCTGAAACATTGCAGTAGATTTACTGTACATTAGGCAAATAAAAGTAAAGCGAGGGATCGGATTTAAATATGGAAATCTGCTGAACATTTTAATACCACTCGAATGGAAATTAAGCTCCTTTCCTCTTCTTCTTATTATTAGTTTTTTCTTCATCGTCGTCATCATCTTCTTCTTCCTTGTCTTCATCTTTGTATTCTTCATCATCATCATATTATTATTATTATTAGTCTTCTTGTCTTCATCTTTGTCTTCTTTTTCTTCTTCATCATCATCATCTTATTATTATCATTATTATTATTAGTCTTCTTCTTCCTTGTCTTCATCTTTGTCTTCTTTTTCATCATCTCCTTTGTCGTCTTCTTCTTCTGCCTTGTCTTTATGTTTATCTTTGTCTTCATTTTCATTTTCTCTTCTTATTATTATTATTATTAGTCTTCTTCTTCTTCCTTGTCTTCATCTTTGTCTTCTTTTTCATCATCTTCTTATTATTATTATTATGGGCGGCACGGTGGTGTAGTGGTTAGCGCTGTCGCCTCACAGCAAGAAGGTCCGGGTTCGAGCCCCGTGGCCGGCGAGGGTCTTTCTGTGTGGAGTTTGCATGTTGTCCGCGTGGGTTTCCTCCAGGTGCTCCGGTTTCCCCCACAGTCCAAAGACATGCAGGTTAGGTTAACTGGTGACTCTAAATTGACCGTAGGTGTGAATGTGAGTGTGAATGGTTGTCTGTGTCTATGTGTCAGCCCTGTGATGACCTGGCGACTTGTCCAGGGTGTACCCCGCCTTTTGCCCGTAGTTAGCTGGGATAGGCTCCAGCTTGCCTGCGACCCTGTAGAACAGGATAAAGCGGCTAGAGATAATGAGATGAGATTATTATTATTAGTCTTCTTCTTCTTCTTCTTCTTCTTCCTTGTCTTCATCTTTTTCTTCTTTTTCATCATCTTCTTCTTCTTTGTCTTTATCTTTGTCTTCTTTTTCTTCATCATCATCATCATCATCATCATATTATTATTATTATTATTATTATTCCTTGTCTTCATCTTTGTTTTCTTTTTCATCTTCTTCTTCTGCTTATTATTATTATTAGTCTTCTTCATCTTTGTATTCTTGTTCTTCCTTGTTTTCTTCTTCTTCAACTTAGTCTTCTTCTTCCTTGTCTTCATCTTTGTATTCTTCTTCATATTATTATTATTATTATTATTATTATTTGTTTTCTTCTTCCTATTATTATTATTATTATTATTTGTATTCTTCTTCCTCTTATTATTATTATTTGTCTTCTTCACTGTTGTCTTCATCATCATCATCATCATCATCATCATCTTTGTCATCATCATCCTCTTCTACTTCTTTGTCTTCTTCCTTGTCTTCTTCTTCTTCACTTTTTTCTTCTTCTTAAGCAATGGCAATAATAATATGGTTTTAAAGATGCAAGAGTTCATATGGGGGGGAATCAAACGTAAACTATAGAAATCAAAAATTGGGATGCGCCCAGATGCACAAGATTATTTTATTGTGGCTAAATTGGAATTTCAGGATGCTGAGAGACTCCTGCCACTTTTATTGCCTTTTTCTGCAGCTGACTTTGGAACCCATGCATACAGCACACCAAGAATACAGCAGGAATACAGCAGGGCCTCGTTACACCAAATAAAAAACTCTGAGGTTCATTTTTCCATTAAAGGTTTACAAGAAGGACGTATTAATAAAGAACAGAAGAAAACCAAGCTACAGAGAAAACAGACTTCACGAACAAAGTTACAATCTTCATGAAGGAACAAGATGTTAACATACTGAGTTAAAAAATAAAAAATAATAAATTATATTTAGATAATAATAATAATAACAATAATAATAATAATAATAATAATAATAAAATAGCCAATATGGGAGGCTGTATTATATTCATGAAATCACCACAGTGATGAATCAAATCGACCGGAAGAAAAGAAAAGAACTACAGTGATACCATAACAGACAAACACCATACCACCTACTTCCTGTGACATCACTCAGTTTTACCCAAATAATGTTTCTAATAATATGTTGATTTTTTTTTGGGTCAGTGATATTGAAGTACTGACACTACACAGGACTGTAGAGAAACTGATAACATCATTTTACTGAAATAGTGTAGAAGTGACCAACTGGATAAGGAGACATGGACGTGTTTGTGGTGTTCATGGACATGCTGAAAGAAAAAAAAGGGAAAAAACAAAGAGCAGAGAACGAGAGACGGTTCGTACCCTGTAAGTATCTGGGACCAGGAAGCACTCGGGCAGCGCAGCTCCTCGGCTCACCTCTTCATGCACCAGATACGACTCCGTGGCCTGCAAGTCAAACAGAGAGGCACTTCATTTCACGATTCACAGCTGCTCTTATCTAACGCTCTCAGACGCTCACAAATGACCACACACAGGCCGAGTCTTAAGACATAAAGCCTCGAAAAATCCTTTTTAACGCCATGTTTAATGGCCTTTCTGCACCGTGCTGATTGAAGAATCAAATTTACACAAATGTTCGGTGTAATTGGAGCTGATCAGCCAAAGCATGAGAGGTGTCTTAAGTTGGCTTCTGGACCTTTTGAGCTTAATGTAGCTTTCACTTAATAATTTTTTTTCCATAAATACATACCAAAATTTTCAGATCCATCCTGAAAATGACTCTGATTTCGCTAATCTTATTTTTAAATAAGGAATATTACAAAATAGCAGAAATAGCCTGCTTGTATTTGCACTAGAAATTTAATTATCACACTAGAAATTCATATAACTCTTGGTGTAGATTTCAAACTTTAAGAGGCGGAGCCTAAAGGTGGAACAATACCAAAATGTTCTTCAATGATGTTACAGCGCTCAGCTGTACTCATGTCTACATTCTCAGAAAAAAATTACACCATTGTACCTTTAGGTGTACATAGGGGAAACCATGGCCAAATGGTTCAAGAAACAGCTTTGTGATCAAAAGGTTGCTGGTTTGAGTCCCTAAACCAGCAGGACTGGCTCAAGTGCCTTTGAGCAAGGTGCCTAACCCCCAACTGCTCTGGCAAGAATGGTAGTGTACCTTGTGTCTGATTAGCCAAAGAAAAACTGATGATGTGGTTATCAGTTTGGACAAGAATCTGGCCATAACATCAACCTTTAGGTGTCCAATGGCTTGTCTAAGGTACTTATTGGTACACTTTATACTGTTTGGGAAGTATATAAAACCTTTTAGGCCCTTGAGGTCCAACAACGAGCCCTAGAGGGGACAATAGTGTAAACTGTACTTTGGGGGACAGAAATGGTCTCCTCCTGTACCCCTATTTCTGACCGTGTATGTTTAAGGAGGATCCGAGAGAAGAAGAAGAAGTAGAAGTAAAACATCAAGAAAATGTACAGGAACCCTGATTTAAAACCCCGCCCTTTCCATATTTAGACTGATGATGTTTTAATAGTTAAGATATTTTAGTTCCAGCTATAAGAGATACCCACACTCTCAGAAAATAAAGTATATTATTGTCTCTTTAGGGGTCAATGGCCTGTCACTGGGGCAGTACCCTAGTCTAAGGTACTCAAGGTATTTATTTGTACCTTTTATATACTGTACTGCTTGGGAACATATATGTACCGTTTTGGCCCTAAAAAGGTACACATAGTTATATTGAGGTCCAGAAATGAGCCCTAGGGGGTACATTACTGTAGACTGTACCTTGGGGAACAGAACTGGACTCCCACTGTACCCCTATTTCTGACCATGTACATTTAAGGAGGATCCGAGAGAAGAAGAAGAAGAAGAAGAAGAAGAAGATGTAGAAGTAAAACATCAAGAAAATTGATAGGGAACCCTAATATAAAACCCTGCCCTTTCCATATTTGGACTGATGATGTTTTAATAGTTAAGATATTTTAGTTCCAGCCATAATAGTTACCCATGGTCTCAGAAAATAAAGTATATTATTGTGCCTTTAGGGGTACAACGGCTTGTCACTGGGGCAGTACCCTCATCTAAGGTACTTATTTGTACCCTTTATATACTGCTTGGGAACATATATGTGCCATTTTGGCCCTAAAAAGGTACATATAGTTACCTTGAGGTCCAGAAATGAGCCCTAGGGGGTACATTAGTGTAGACTGTGCCTTGGGGAACAGAACTGGACTCCCACTGTACCCCTATTTCTAACAGTGTACGTGTAAGTAAGTAAGTAAGTAAGTAAATTTAATTTATAAAGCACAATTAAAATAGTTTTCACTGACCAAAGTGCTGTACATAGGGTAGCTAAAAAATCAGAAGTACAATGATTTCTAAGGAGGTTTAAGGAGGATCCGAGAGAAGAAAAAGAAGAAAACATCAAGGAAATTGACAGGAACCCTGCTCTAATTTATATATATATATATATATATATATATATATATATATATATGTGTGTGTGTGTGTGTGTGTATATATATATATATATATATATATGTGTGTGTGTGTGTGTGTATATATATATATATATATATATATATATATATATATATATATGTGTGTGTGTGTGTGTGTATATATGTATATATACAGTATATATATACCTGTGAGTGTTTAGTCTATGTCTATTTCTTATCTAGAGTGTTTATACTGTTTATATTATTTCAGTTATTCTATTTTTATTTATTGCATTGCCTGTTTGCACCGTGGGTCAGAGAGGACCGAAATTTCATCTGTACTGTATGTCGAGCATGTATAGCATATTTGACAATAAAGTTGACTTGACTTGACATAAAACCCCTCTCTTTCCATATTTGGATTGATGATGTTTTAATAGTTAAGATATTTTAGTTCCAGCCATAAGAGTTGCCCACACTCTCAGAAAATAAAGTATATTATTGTCCCTTTAGGGGTACAACGGCTTGTCACTGGGGCAGTACCTTCATCTAAGGTACTTGTTTGTACCCTTTATATATTGCTTGGGAAAATATATCTACCATTTTGGCCCTAAAAAGGTACACATAGTTACCCTGAGGTCCAGTAATGAGCCCTGGGGGTACATTAGTGTAGACTGTGTCTTGGGGAACAGAACTGGACTCCCACTGTTCCTATATTTCCTACAGTGTAGTTGGATTTGAATTTGTAAGGTTTGAAGATTGGTTTTCCAATCTTGTTGGAACCTGCCATCCACTTTGACAAGGTTTCCAATTCCATCACTGGCTACATGAAGAAGTGAAGTTTTCTTCGTGTTTGTAGATCACAGCCTACTAAGATGCATCACATCTCCAGTCACATTCAATAGGGACAAGGATTAGCAGGCTATCTGTAGTCACCAAGTGGACAAGCAGATTCACTACTACAAAACAATATTTGTCACGTTTAAAAATGTTAAACTAGAATGCTTTTCATAGTGGTGTCCCACACCTCAACGCTGTAATCATAGTCACTTCTAGCTACGTGTTCTGAATCCCACAACCTACTGCACTACACACATCAGTCATGTGTGACCTAGCTGGCGTACACTGTAAAATATAATAAGTTGACTTTACTTAAAAAAATATGCAAAGTCGTTGCCTCAAAAAAAGTCATTTATGTTGATTTAGATAAATTAGATTGGGTTAACTTATTTTTTGTGAGTTTGCAGTACTCAAATTAACTTAGATTAGTTTGATTACATTAACTTATTTATTTTGAGTTTGCAGTACTCACATAAACTTATATTAATTTGATTACATTAACTTATTTATTGTGAGTTTGCAGTACTCATCTTATATAATTTTGATTACATTAACTTGTACTGTAAACTTAAAATAAATAAGTTAATGTAATCAAAATTATATAGGATGAGTACTGCAAACTCACAATAAATAAGTTAATGTAATCAAATTAATCTAAGTTTATGTGAGTACTGCAAACTCAAAATAAATAAGTTAATGTAATCAAACTAATCTAAGTTAATTTGAGTACTGCAAACTCACAAAAAATAAGTTAACCCAATCTAATTTATCTAAATCAACATAAATGACTTTTTTTGAGGCAACGACTTTGCATATTTTTTTTAAGTAAAGTCAACTTATTATATTTTACAGTGTAGTACATTTTTAACTTTTAATTACAATCTTTTCAGAATCAGGAAACAGTGATGAAACAAAGCAAAACAAAAGCAAATCTGACATACAATTCTTATACTTATTATATACACTCACTGGACACTTTATTAGGAACACCCATACATCCACCTGCTGTTTTATGCAGTTCTCTAATCAGCCAATCCCTTGACATGCATAAAATCATGGAGATACAAATCAATAGCTTCAGGTAATGTTCACTTCAAACATCAGAATGGGGAAAAATTGTGATATCAAAGTGTGACTGATATCAAAGTGTGACTTTTTTTCACTGTGGTATGGGTGTTGGTTTCAGTATTTCAGAAACTGTTGATCTCCTGGGGTTTTCACACACTACAGTCTCTACACAGAATGGTGCGAAAAACAAAAAACAGAGTGAGTGAGTGAGTGAGAGTTCTGTGGGTGGAAACAAATGCCTTGTTGATAAGAGAGGTCAGAGGAAAATGGCCAGATGTATGGTTCGAGCTGCCAGGAAGGATATAGTAACTCATATAATCACTCTTTACAACCGTGGTGAGCAGAAAAGCATCTCAGCATGCAACAGCAGAAGAATACATTGGGTTCCAGTCCTGTAGCCAAGAACAGGGATCTTAGAATCAAGAACAAGTTGCTATTAAAGTGGCCAGTGAGTGTGCACTAGAAGTCCAATGATTTGGATCAATGCATTGATTTAAATGTTAGTGAGGGAACTGAATTGATGCTACAATCATAAATGGGTTATTCTCCCCCCCCCAAAAAAGACAAACAACTGGTGTGTAAACACCAGAGTTTGTCCTATTGGCTGGAGATCGTGCGTTTGAACCCTGAAGATGCTCCAGCTATCTATAGCCAGGGATTCATGAGAGCACAATTGGCCATACTCTCAGGGAGGGATGTTGAGTCACAGTCTCTCTCCTCTATCAATCAGAGCTAATGTATGAAAACGTTCACAGGTAGCGCTTTCTGCTTCCCTCTGAGTGTGTTCCATCAGCTCTTGACGTTGCATGAGCAACGATTTGAAAAGATGTCATCAGGTGGCTTCATGTGCTTTGGACGTAGCATGTGATAGCCTTCAATCTCGCTGGTTAGTAGCTTTTGTTTGAGCTCTAACTGGAAGTTAAATTCAATTAAATTGAGCTGAAAATCTGTGGAAAAGAAAAAAAAACCTCTGATACTTCTTTATGTCATCATTCTTGATTTAACGGCCACTGATTCTGAACAAACCTGGTCAAATATCGATCAGAGGACTTCTTCCATATACACTGTCAGAAATAGGGGTACAGTAGGAGTCCATTTTTGTCCCTCAAGGTACAACCTACACTAGTGTTCCCCTGAGGGCTCATTATTGGACCTCAAGGTAACTATGTGGAACTTTTTAGGGACAAAATGGTGCATATATGTTTCCAATCAGTATATAAAGGCTACAAGTAAGTACCTTAGAGGGTCCTGCTCCAGTAACAAGCCATTGTACCCGTAAAGGTACAATAATGTACTTTATTTTCCGAGAGTGTATGAATAAATCACATCACATTTTATCGAAGCAGATTCGTCAAATATTGACTCGTTGCCTTATGAATACATATGAAATCGTATTGTACGGGAACCTGAGGTTTACACTCTTAGTATACAATCACCTCACAAAGCAGATAAAGGCATTAGACACCAAATCCTTAGCCACAACGTTAGCCAATGACATGACACATTAGAAAGGATGTTTGTCGTCTATACTGTATATTAATACACTAAACTCGCTCATTCTTCTTCTTTTGGCTGTTAGGGGTCGCCATAGCAGATCTGTTCCGCATATTTGATTTGGCATAGGTTTTACACCAGATGCCCTTCCTGATGCAACCCTCCCCAATCTATCCAGGCTTGGGATTGACACTAAGTATGCCCAGTGGCTGGGCATATTACCTAACCTGCATGTCTTTGGGCTGTGGGGGAAACCGGAGGAAACCCATGCAGACACCATGCAAACTCCACACAGAAAGGCCCCTGTCGGCCATGAGATTTGAACCCAGAACCTTCTTGCTGTGAGGTGACAGTGCTAACCACTACACCACCATGCCACCTTTAATATGCTTAACAGTTTCGTTTCCATTAAATGAAACACAACACTGAGCAGCACACTGGAGACTTTACTAGTTCAGTGGGTTAGATAATTAATTTAAAGTTTGTCCACCCCTGCATTGCATTACTCGTTAGCCGTATTAGTGCCATTGTTCAGAGCAGCGTCCAAACATGCCCGCTCCGGACTACAGTTCCCAAGCACCACAGCACCCCTCATCTCTGGAATTCTAGAAAGTACACCCGTTTCCCATTTCTCCATAATTACTTCCCTGTATAAGCCCAGCATTCACAAACACTCACCGCAAAGTATTGTTCTGTGTCCCCGTGCCTTATCATCCCAAGCCTTCTGACTTTCTGCCTTCCTGACTTCTAGTGCTTTTGACTTTGTTCACATTTATTTGCGACTTCATTTACTTGCCTGCCTTTTGACATTCTGTTTGTGAATTGACCGACCCTTGCCCGTCCCTGACTACGTCTTCAGATTGCTGTATCGGATTTGGTTACCAGTTTGCAACGCAGCCGCTCTCCCTTGCGCTTGGATCCGTAAGTGTCTGCACCCCGACAGCCATAGATTCAGTCGAAAAGTTAAGAACCATTTCTGAAACGTCTCGGTTGACTTGCCATACGTAAGAGAGAGAAAAATGATGTACATTCAATCTGTTCTTGTAAAATGAGAGACACAGCCTTCTGTTCACAATCCGAAGCAATTACTGTCCACCATATAGAACAGATCATTCGCAAATACAATACATATTTAAAAAAAAAAAAAAACACAAGGTACGTAAAAACAAGAAAATTTCACAACCGGCACGTCTCAAAGCTCTAGTTCTGTCAGATAGCTGACCTCAGGTTCTTTTTAGAAAGGTTTTTTTTTTTAAAGGACACCTTTCTGTTCTGTTCACACCAGTTCATTTGTATGCTGTGAGATGCATTCGCAAGGCGAAAAAGAGAGAGAGAGAGAGAGAGAGAGAGAGAGAGAGAGGTGGGGGGAAATGTTGAGGCCAAATCTTTGTCTTTGGAGGGGAAAAAAAAGCGGTGAACTGCATAGCCAGAAAATCCTGCAAAATCCTATTGCATTTCACAGCTTTCATGGACACAGAAACCGCACCTGGTACCGGTCCAGCCGAGCCAAAAACCATCCACCAACCAGCTATCCACCACCACCACCTACCTGGCACACACTGAACCACACACACGCGCATACACACACACACACGCACTGATGCCTCTTATGGGACGAAGAAACAAATCACACACACACACACAAACACACGTCTCCATGCATGAAGACGCATTTTGAAAAAAAAAATGGCAATGCGCTCATACATAGGCACAAATGTACACGTGTACACACACACACACTCACATAAAACTAACCACCAATATGGGTTTTATGCATAAATAGGCCTACATATTAAAACACACACACACACACACACACACAACCTCATAATAAGTTCCAGCCATTGGCGCAGAGGAGTGGTGAAAAACAAAGGCTATTCATATCCCTCCCAATGAGAGGTTAGCACTCCCGTTTCTCTCTCATGCGTTTTTATAGAGGCTTAGCAGCACCATGCTAACATCTTATCCGACAAACGTGCCCTTTCCACTGACCTCTATTAGTACATCGTGGTATTAAGAGTCTCACAGATTTCTTATGTCTTTTGAAAGGGGACAGGAGAAAACAAAATGGCTGCCATTTTGGCCTGGGATGTTCAGTGTCCAGGTCTTAGCACCTGGCACGAGGTCAGTTATGGCCGCGGATGTTAGCTTCGGCTCCAAAACCGAGAGAATAAAAGGCGCTTTTCTGCCAAAAAACGACGGCCAGAGGTTTTATTCATCAAAGGTTTTGGGATAAAAGTGCTGATTTATGATCAGTTTTTTTGTCTGGCGTCCTAATTGTGATACTCGGCCTTGGGGCTGGGGCTGGAGCTGGAGCTGGATCGATATTTACTGTGTTGAAGTGATATCAGGGCCAAACAGAATCAACATAAATTACCAAGCCAGTGAGTGGAGAAGAAGTCCAGAAAGCATTACAGTGCTAGTCTTATGAAAATGACATCAACCCTGGAAATTATACCTTATAAAACTAGACATGTTAAATGGTTTACTGTCTAAATTGTATTTTAATATGAGAGCGGGAACGTGTTCTGTTTAGCCGGTAAAGTTTGGTAAATCTTTGAGTCTGCTGTTACACGAATGCGTTCTTGGTGAGTTACTGTTAATTGACAGGAAGTAACGTCATACGCTCAACGCTTGAAAGTTCAAGGCATTTCTGGCTTCGACTTCTTTGCAAAATGCAGCATGTTTTTAATGAATTTTTAATTCCAAAACAAAATTAAAACCAAAGCATGTCTCCTAAGACTGAGGTGTGTCGTTCAAGGCTGGACAAGTGTAGCCAATTAAAAAAAAAAAAGATCCACCAATCCATTATCTGTAGCCGCTTAACCTGTGCAGGGTCGCGGGGAAGCCGGAGCCTATCCCAGCTGACTATGCACTCAAAAAAATAAAACATTGGATTTACTTAACTGAGTTATGGCAACCGGTCCCACGAAACTGTGTTAATTTAGATGTATTGAATACAGTTATGTTAGTTTATTCAACACATAACTGTATTCAATACATCTAAATTAACACAGTTTCGTGGGACCGGTTGCCATAACTCAGTTAAGTAAATCCAATGTTTTATTTTTTTGAGTGTGGGCGAGAGGCGGGGTACACCCTGGACAAGTCGCCAGGTCATCACAGGGCTGACACATTCACATTCACACCTACGGTCAATTTAGAGCCAACAATTAACCAAACCTGCACGTCTTTGGACTGTGGAGGAAACCGGAGCACCCGGATGAAACCCACACAGACACGGGAAGAACATGCAAACTCCACACAGGAAGGCCCTCGCCGGCCACTGGGCTCGAACCCAGAACCTTCTTGCTGTGACGTGACAGTGCTAACCACTACACCACCGTGCCGCCGGAATTTCGATCCATTATAGCCCAATGTCGGCAGGACACTTATGGAATGAATGGGTTCGATTTGTACAGACAAAGAGAGCCGACAGGACGGTTTGGTGTCTGCTCCGTACATTTTGAAAAAGATTAATTTGTGAAGTGAATTCACATAGAAGCATTTGAGCGACGCAGGTCAGTTCTTATGATCTGGAAACAAAAGTCCGAAGCGCCATCCCAAAGAGCAAAGAGCTCACCGCCGCACAGGAAGTGTCCAGCTTGTGTTTCGCCTGTTGCTTGAATTTATTACTTGTCCTTAGTCAGATATTAGTCAATAACATTCTAAGGTTGTTTCTCCATGCCCAAATATAATCCTTAGATAGACGACAGACAATCACTAATCTAAAAGCAAACTGAAACGTGCTTATTCACTCTGAGTCACTTCTTGTCGTAAAGTTGTGTCGAGAGCTTTACAAAAGAAAGCAGTGACGCATATGACGTCACACATGCAGCGCCGCTGAACAATAAATTGCTGCGATCTAACAATAGCGGACAAGCTTTTAGTGATTTTTGGAAAACGCAAAAATTAATTTTTCGAACCAAATTTTTTTTATTGGTGAACTTTACAACCCATTTGAGCATATCACACACACAACCCGGGATTTTTCATCCATCCATCCACCCATCCATTATCTGTAGCCGCTTATCCTGTGCAGAGTCGCAGGCAAGCTGGAGCCTATCCTAGCTGACTACAGGCGAAAGGCGGGGTACACCCTGGACAAGTCGCCAGATCATCACAGGGCCGACACATAGAGACAAAAACAACCATTCACACCTACGGTCAATTGAGAGCCACCAATTAACCTAACCTGCATGTCTTTGGATTGTGAGGGAAACCGGAGCACCCAGAGGAAACCCATGCAGACACGGGGAAAACATGCAAACTCCACACAGAAAGGCCCTTTTCAGCCGCCGGGCTCGAACCCAGGACCTTCTTGCTGTGAGGCGACAGTGCTAACCACTACACCACCGTACTGCCCACCTGGGATTTTATGAAGTCATTTTCATAAGACTAGCACTTTAAAAACTCGACGAAACACTGAAGCCGAAAAGGTGGTCCGTTTTCTAAAGAACATGGCTTTGGATAAATAAAATCACTGGACGCTATTTAAAATCTGATGAAACAGAATCCCAACATCGTCGAACGAGTGGCTCCAGAGTCTCGGAGTGGATTCGGTGGTGTTGTTGTGGATGGATTTTAGCAAAAAAAAAAAAATCTTGGTACCAGATGCCAGTTCGGCTCATTGAGAGACGCACACTATTAATTATATATGGTGCGTGTATATATATATGGAGCATATGTGGGGTCCATATGGCCAACCCGTAGCCAGAATCTGGAGTTCCCTGTCCTTAATTAACATTTTAGAGACTCGGCAGTGGAGAAAGCGAGAGAGAAAGAAAGAAAGAGAGAGGGAGAGAGAGAAAGAGCACAATTCAAAGAGGGCTGTGGGAGCTGGTGACCTAATTGGAGTCAATAGAAATGTATGTAAATGTGCTAATTGCGACAGGTTTCCTTTCTCCTGCCAGTAAATGGCGGCCTTTTGTTTCAAACGTTTAATTGGTCGACCATAATGGAATCAAATGAGAGGGGTTTGAGCTATAGTTCCTGATGAGATGGACAGAGAGAGAGAGAGAGAGAGAGAGAATGAATGTAGATGTATGTTGATGGACATATGGTGAGAGCCGTTCTAACTGGAATGTCTCAAAGTCATTCACACACACACACACGCTTCACAAAGACATGGCTGGGTTTTCAAAATAATTTGGCCGTGAAGCAATGATGACTGTTTTTTGTTTTTTTGTTTTTTTCTCCAAACGTAACGTCACAGTCATTACAATTTGCTCCATTGTTTACCTTTGATGCTTTTTTAAAATTGTATTTTATTTGTAAGCCGGAAACATCCAGACGCCAGCGATGGCTCGCGCTTCAAAGTGAGATCGAAATAGAGAGAACGGCGGGAAAACGAGAACGGAGGCTATATGAAAGGATGGAGCCTCCTTCCTCTGTGCGTCTGCCAGGAGCACCTCGGGGAGAAGTGTTGGAAAAATGTGATTTCTCACACCGACGTCTCAGAGGGAACAACACAGAGCAAGACAGGAAGAGAGCGAGTGGTTCACGGGAGCTGGAAGAGTGGAACGGTTGCGGCGCCGCTAATTATCGCGGGGCATTTCAGGGGCTTTGACTTTAGTTTTCTGGCTCAGGAAGGGCCCAAGCTGCGCCAGAACTGCTCTGCACTTTGCACCTCAGCATTTCAATTTGAAATGTTCATTTCTTTTTTTTTTTCCGTGTGGCTCGTGCAGGCTTGGGTCAGCTCACTGTGCGTGCGAGAGGAAACACAGATGTGTGTCGGTTTCGATGTCTTCATGAGCTGCACGTCCAACTCTCAACTTGCACATCAACACACACACACACACACACACACACTCGGTGACCACCGAACAGAAAACTTTCCCTTGCTCTTGAAGTTTTTTACAGCCAGAAACGAGTTCACGCGGCTACTCGCCGTCACCGCAGGACACGGTCGCCATGACAACCGTGGCACTGAGACAACCACGTCGACCTATCAGCTCGAGGAGCGTCTGCCAGATCGGTTCAACTCACAGAATGTTCTGGAAGTCAAGCTGAGTCGAGTCCACGTGTCATCTGTCTGTCTGAGAAATGAGCAAAGAATATTTGCCCAACGCTAAAGTGCATGAAAAAAAAAAAGCCCAATGAGAAGTTGCACCATGTTGTTTGCATAACGCTCACTGGGTATTAGAAGTTTTATTCAAAGTGAGTTTTTAACACATGCGCCTGAATGGTTGAGGCCTGACTACAGATGGTAGAAGGTCAATAATAATAATAATAATAATAATAATAATAATAATAATAATACATTCTCCATAGCTTCCTTCCATGATCCTGGCTGGAGTTCTATATTTTCTCTGCGAAGCTACATTTCTATTGGCTAAAGAGACAAATTCGCACAAAAAGGACTGAAAACGAAAACGAGCTTCAAACTCAGATGCATGCGTTCGTTTTTTTTCCCACAAGATTAAATCCACCTAAGAAAGAAAGAGAAAGAAAACTATACCTTCACCAACAGAGCAGTAAGGTCACAGCTGTAGAGCAAACACAGTGACCTTTTACCCTTTCTCAAGGTCATAACCCAAAGCGCCATAGCTCACTGTTTATGCAAAACCCAAACATGTTAATGTGGTTCCACCCTGCATTTCAAAGAGCAATTACTGCACTTTCTTCACGATGCTCCTTCCAGGTGTGCTAGGCATGAATAGAAATAAGCGGCTTGCTATATTAAAAAAAAAATAAGGTTTGTCATGATGAAAAAATGCTTGCCCAAGGCCAGTTCAGTTACAGATTCAAATCCTGACTTATTGCCTGTGAGGGTGTGTCGATCTGTCCTCCGAGGTCTTGGAAAGGGAACTTTTGATTAAACATTTGATTAAAACCAAATGCCAAAACCAGTTGAAACACTTCTGCGGTTGAAAAGAAAAAGAATTACTGAGAACAGTGGGGGGAAGAGCTTGACAAATAAAAACCGCAAAATACTGTTATGATTTAATACAATAAGCCACCTACTGTATAGGACTGTACAGGACTAGTGAGGTGAAGGAGTGACGACGTGAAAGGTGTCGTTTGGGGTTTTGAAACAATGACGAATTTAAAAAAAAAGAACAAAACAACAACATAAATAAGAAGGAGAAGGAGAAAGAGAAGGATGGCACTCATGTGACGGTTATAACATGTGTTATTACATATAATAACATGTAAATTACATGTAAGCCCTTCAAAGAGTTTAGTTTTAAGGTTAAATCTGGAACTTCGCATTTTGAACTCCAAGACTCCACAAGCTCAAGTGAAAGTTATCAGTAAAAAGTCTGCTGTAGGTCTCTGGTGTAATGCTGTAGCAGGGATAAGTAGCTCGAACCACCAGATGCTCTGACTCTCAAACAGGTACAAGTACCAAAGAGCAAACAGTACTTTTACATCAAGGGTATTTCTTTTATATGTTTAGTATGTAGCTTATATTTCGCTTCGAAAAAAAAATACTTGACGGTTGGTGCATAACTGGTAATTGGATGGTTGGATATTTGAACGCTAATTAAGCATGCACCACATACACCTTGACAAGTATATAAAATTCATATATACAGTACATGGGGAGCCATGACCTAATGGTTAGAGAAGCAGCTTTGGGACCAGAAGGTTGCTGGTTCGATTCCCTGGACCAGCTGGATGGCTGAAGTGCCCTTGAGCAAAGCACTCTAACTACTTCCTAGGCTGCTCTGGATATGTTGGACATTGCTCTGGATAAGAGCATCTGCTCAATGCATATATATATATATATATATATATATATATATATATATATATATATATATGAACTAGCTCTAGTTGTATTGACTGTTATACAATTAAAAAATAATTACCTGCGAAAGCAATGCATGCATATTATTTTAAATACATGTTATAAACTTCTGAAACCTGAATACAAAGAGTTAAAAACAAGTTCAACATTCATAATAAATGATTTGATGACAAACCAGCCCTGACTTTAAAGACCTATAGGTTAAGAGTTATATTCTGATGATATATTCTTGTTTGTTTGTTTGTTTGTTGTTGTTGTTGCTGTGGTGTCTGGGAGTCTGAGTGAGAAAGAGATTAATTCGCATATCACGTACCATTGTTGTGAAGGGGAATGTGCCAACAGTCTCAAACACCCATTTCCCTTAAAAAAAGTCGGCTTTTCCAAAAAAAAAAAAAAGACAAGAAAAGAAAGAGAGAGAGAGAGAGAGAGAGCCCAGTGGAGAGGAAGGCGCAGGGTGAAAGAGTGCACGGCTCTCGGTTTCTTCGGTGATACCGGAAGCGACGGAAAGGAACTCAACAAGTCGGCCCCGAGCCCAGAGTGTCTGAGTCTCTGCGTCCCGTCCTTCGTCTTTCTCTCTTCTTCTTTTTTCTCCTTCTTTTTTAAATATAAAGTTACTTCTCTCTCTCTCTCTCTCTCTCTCTCTCTCTCTCTCGGAAACGCGGGCGGATTATCAGAGACACGGTTCCGTCTTCATCCCGACACCAGCGGCAGCTCCGTGACAGGACACACACACACACACACGCGCGCGCGCGCTCGTGCACGCACACTCCTGCACACACACACACACACACACACTACTGCGCGTGGAATTTCGACGGTGGACCACAGACGTGCGACTTCCGGTGTTCAAAAAAAAAATTAAACACACACACACACACACACGTACGCACGCGCGCGCGCACGCTGAGTAGCGACGCGCCTCCAAAAGCGCACCGGTGAGTATTAAAGATGGAAATTTCGACTCTTATCGCTTCATGTCGTTTTCTTTCTTTCTTTCTTTCTTTCTTTCTTTCTTTCTTTCTTTCTTTCCCTCTTCTGTTCCCCCTCTCCTCTCCTCCCTCCCTCTCCCTCTCTCTCCCTCTGTGTGTGTGTGTGTGTGTGGTGTTTTTGACGGTACCCGGACCCCCCGGTTCTCTATTTTCCCTCAACACCTCCTCCGACAAGAAGTTTAAACACCGGATTGATTCAGCAGCAGAACCCATAGACTAATGTATCAACACACACACACACACACACACACACACACACACACACACACACACGCTAAATCGTCTCAGTCGCGGACTGAATAAAAAACCGGATTATTTCTCTTAAACCGTGAGTAAAAGTCGGTTTGAAGCGCGAGCTGGTCAGTCATTAACGGCGCGCGCGACTGGCAGGCTGTGTGTGTGTGTGTGTGTGTGTGTGTTGGGGGGCGGCTTCGGGCATTAATTTACCGAGCGACTAGCAAGCGCGCGCACAAATGCACCTACATTTAAAAAAAAAAAAGAAAAAATATGTATACATATATAGTTTAAGGTTCCTAATTTTTATCCACAATGAACTGGGCAAAACAATAGCAACAACAACAACAAAAGTGCCACCGCGGAAAATATTTGCAACTTTAAATGTTATTTTCATTCCCCAAATCTCACTCCTCAGCTCATCAACTGTGGCACTTTATAACGCGTTAATAACGCATTGTGTGGAGATGATAATAAACAGGATCTTACGTCTCTCTCTCTCTCTCTCTCTTTTTTTTACAGGATTTACAACACACTGTTGTTCTTTTTTTTTTAAATTCCAAACAGACATCAGGTTTTAAAGGACCTCTAATTTATCTAATTTATCTCCTCTTCTTCCAGTTTATTTTACTGGATTTCACTCTAACTTTATTTACACTTTATTTAAGCTTTAGGACCTATAAAATGTCTGTGTGTAATAATAAGAGCAGCTCCGAGCCCTCGATATGTATTCTGTTAAACTGTCTGCAGTAGAGCTCAGCTCAATCAGAGAAGAGTTATTACCACAAATATCCTGTTATTAACAGTTTATAAACATTAAATTAGGTTTGTTTTGGACATGTCGCTTAATGTTTTAGTTTTATCATTTATTTTCATGTGCTTTATTAATACAATATCTCTGAAGCCTTTTGATCAATAAATAAATAAATACAAAGCATTTATAAGGTATATACAATTATAAAATATAGAAATGATAAATAAATAATAAATAAATACATAGATACAGTGTTTAAAAGGTGTGTACAACTATAGAATATAAAACTGATAAATAAACAAACACATAAATCAATAAATAAATACAAGGCATGTAAAAGGTGTATACAACTATAGAATATAAAAATGATAGATAGATAAACACAAAGCATTTAATAATAAATAAATAAATAAATAATACAGAAAATAAATAAATAAATAGCATTTAAAAGGTGTATACAAATATACAATTTTACAATGATAGATAGAT
The DNA here is from genome assembly GCF_027579695.1 of Neoarius graeffei. Lineage (NCBI taxonomy): Eukaryota > Metazoa > Chordata > Actinopteri > Siluriformes > Ariidae > Neoarius > Neoarius graeffei. The sequence continues at coordinate 56,148,114 of NC_083586.1, forward strand.
AAACACAAAGCATTTAATAATAATAATAGTAATAATAATTCAGAATATAAAACATATAAATAAATAAATATATACAAAGCATTTAAAAGCTGTATACAACTATATAATATAAAAATGATCAATAAATAAATAAATAAATAAATTGATTAACACAAAGCATTTAAAAGGTGTATACAACTATAGAATTTAAAAATGATAGATAAATAAATAAACACAAAGCATTTAATAATAAATTAATTAATTATAACAACAACAACAACAATAATAATAATAATACAGAATATAAAAATAAATAAATAAATAAATAAATACAAAGCATTTAAAAGGTGTATACAACTACAGAATATAAAAAATGATAAATAAATAAATAATGCATTTAAAAGGTGTATACAATTATATAATATAAAATGATAAACAAACAAATAAATATACAAATCGATAAACAAACAAACAAACAAATAAACAAACAAATAAATAAATTTAAAAGGTGTACACAACTATAGAATATAAAAATGATAGATAAATAAATAAACAAACAAACAAATAAATAAATACAAAGCATTTAAAAGGTGTATACAATTAAAAAATATAAAAACGATAAATAAATAAATAAATAAATAAATAAATAAATGATATCATTATCTTCACCCACTTTATTATTATGATTTTTTTCATCAGTCAAAACTATAATTCCAAAACACACTCTAAATCTTATAGTTTCTGATTTTTTAATTCTTCATGCCATGCCTGCTGCACTTTAGAGACCTGTGTTCATTCTGCGGTCAGTTTTATAGCTGCCTTTTCTTCAGATCAGATAAAAACTGGAAGGTGAGGTGAAGAGCAGCAGAGGGCGCATCAATAACAGGCCGAGAGAGAGCCTGTGTTTACAGAAAAATACCTGTGGCCAAAAAAAAAAAAACGTGGGGGGAAGAAACCCCAGTATTTTTTAATGTTCACTCGCTTGTTCGCCATCAATTAGTGACGTAAGAGTAGCTTGAGAGTTATGATGTCATCAGACTTTTGAGTATTTGAGCCTGATAAACTTAGAGCACAAATATTTAGTATGTTGTTCATTTACAGTTCCGTACAAAAGTCTGAGGCACATGTAATGAAATGCTGTTGACCAAAAAATGGCTTAAAAATAATTAAATGAAGTGTTTCAACATTAAAAAAACACTATAAACAGTAATCAGTAAGCCATAATAAATGAAACAAAGTCAATATTTGGTGTGAGACGATGCTTTGCTTAAAAAAAAAAAGGCTCAGTTTCCAGTGAGTGCAGTTTTATAAGGAAATGAGCTTCAGATTTACGGAGCATCTTATAGAACCAGCCACAGTTCTTCTGGACACTTTGTCACACTTGCTTCTTCATTTTGCAGCAAAATTTTTTCTAGTAGCCTTCATTATGTTTTCTCTTTTAATCTGAAAAGTGCTCTCTTCTTTTGTAATATGCTGCTCAGATACAAACAAACATTCTTTCTTCTGTAACATTTAATTTTGTGCTGGAAAAATAACGAACGTTTGGAACTCAAAAATGTTTTTGTAATGTTTTAACTCAATAATGTAGAAATCATAAAATAGAAAATTATAACAGAGTTTGTATGAAAAAAAGAATAGGGGCCTAAGACTTGCACAGTACTGTGTGTATAAATATATTTTATTTATATATTCAGTCATTTTTGAGAGTCTTTAAGCAGGAAAATTAATTCATTCTCGGACATCGTTTTTACATATAACATAAAATAATAAAAGTTGTGTGATGAGAGGATGGTATGTTCTACATGTAAATATTACTCAGTCATGTGATAAGAGAATATTTGTGAAGACTTTCGTGACAACTCCAAAGTTCACACGAGTCCATAATTATTCATCCCACAGTCAAAACACACACAAAAAGTACCTTTATAAACACGATTACGATCTCTCAGTTTAAGTTCAGCTCTGCTATAATTATCATAATTGTCTGAGATTCAACACCACAAGTCCATTCTTTAAGCACATCAACATGCAGATCAAATACAGCAGAACGAACCACACCCAGGATAATTTATCTGTGTGGAAAAGAAAATGACGACTTGCCTACAACTGATCAAATAATAACCACAGTAATTATTTCATCATGACTAAATAATTCCTACATCAAAGTTGTGATTATGGCGTTAAAAGAAATGTCAGGAGAAGGTGCAATAATTAAAAAAAATATAATTATTAATATTTGTTTTTTTGTTTGTTAGAGTATTATACTCTGTTATTTTATTTTTATTTTTGTTTTTATTTTGTTATTTTAAATGCAATTTTTTAAAAGTATTTGTAAGGATCTCGGGGCTTTTTTGTATTTTCTGTAGCTGGAATTAATTTGAGCACCTCACAGAATTTTGATCACATTTTTAAATGTAATTTAGACATAATAATAATAATAATAATAATAATAATAATAATAATAATAATAATTATTATTATTATTAGATTGATGACAATGACAGCAAAAGCAATAATAATAATAATAAGTTTTTATATATTTTATGATCCTTTTCAGAAAAAAAAATTTATAATTAATCACGTGGCTCTAATTTAATCTTTTAATGATAGAGAATAAATACTCAATTCTGAAAATCGTATATACAGTCGGTCTATTTTTAAAATCACCACTTTTTTTAAAAAATGAGGTTTTTAAAAAATTATAATTAATTTAGCAATATTAAATAATAATAATAATAATAATAATAATAATAATAATAATAATAATAATAATAATAATTATTATTATTATTATTATTATGAACAGAATGTAAGCGTTTTAGTAGACCTTAGGGAAAAAAAAAGATTAATTGCTGTGTGTGTGTGTGTGTGTGTGTGTGCGCGCGAAATTCGTTTAAATTCAAATAAATGGAAACAAAACTCAAAATAACAGTGTAACCCTTTCAGGAGATAATAATAATAATAATAATAATAATAATAATAATACAGTGTACGTTATATTTCCTAAATCCAATTATTACCGACTACAAATAATTTCTGAAAGAACAGTTTTATCAATAATGTGTCATTTCTGTCTTTGTTTGTTTTGCTGTAACTTTTTGTTTTGTTTAATCACAGAAAGTGTTTAACTCAAGACTTTATTGATAAAACTAACAGGCTATATATTAAGAAATAAAACGCAATAAAATAAAAATACACACGTGTTGTTGCTACTCTGGAAACATTTATATTTACAGATTAATTGAAATGGAGAGAAGGCAGACAGCCCGAGGATCCGGAGGTAAATCTGATGGAACTCCTGATGGTGACTGAATGAAGTGAAGAGGATGGGGAGAGAGCTCGCGCTTCCCTGAGGAGGATCAGGGAGGAAAGTGACTGCAGAGGGTAAAGATCACAGCAGGCTGGAACTCAGGAATCAGGACTCGCTCCGTCCAGCTGCCTGTTGAACTTTAACCTTTCAGGGCTTTAATAATAAACAGAGATGTGAAACGGCACCTGTTCACTCCTGGGCTCAGATCAACACACAGCTTTCCTTCCCATCAGCCCCTGGGATCTGACCGAACTTCTGGAGCTGATCAAATCTCATCATAAACATGGGGTTTTATTCAACTCGGCTCTGAGAAGGAGTCCTCATTAAACTGGGTCTAACTACATCCGGAGATGGGACCAAGTGCTTGCTTGCTATCTATGTCTGTCTGTCTGTCTGTCTGTCTGTCTGTCTGTCTGTCGTTGCATTAATGTGCTCCGGCGCGGACACGCACGCAACGCATCGACGCAGCCCACAGCCCTGTGCGCGCGCCTTTAATGGCCTTCACGCAGAGAGACAGAAGGAGTGAGAGAGAGAGTGGGAGAGAGAGAGAGAAAGGGAGTGAGAGAGAGGGAGTGGGAGACAGAAAGGGAGAAAGGGAGTGGGGGAGAGAGGGAGGGAGTGGGAGAGAGAGGAAGTGGGAGAGAGAGAGGGAAAGAGAGGGAGTGGGAGAGAGAGAGAGAAAGGGAGTGGGAGAGAGAGAGTGGGAGAGAGTGGGAGAGAGAGAGAGGAAGCGGGAGAGAGAGAGACAGAGGGAGAGAGAGACAGGGAGTGGGAGAGAGAGGGAGTGGGAGAGAGGGAGTGGGAGAGAGAGAGGGAGAGAGAGAGAGAGGGAGT